>NC_045671.1:64264123-64566623 GCF_009829145.1 Chiroxiphia lanceolata | reverse complement strand
TGTAGGACAATGATAAGCTTATTCTTTTCAGAAAGGAAATATTTTTTATTTCAAGTTCAATACTCTTTAATGTTTTGGACAAAAACCCAAAAGGACAGCAGCCAAGTGATGAGAGGAGTTCTGCTTGGACAGACTACTAGAAATTATTTTGAAGACTGTCAGGTTTAATGTACTGAAATACATATAATACTGGAAGTGAAGCTCTGCCTTTCTGACATTCTATTAGTGATCATAAAGAAGACAGAAAAAAAGGACATATGGAGAGATGAACCACTTAGTCTTGATGAGCATCAAAAATTCGAATTCTTCAGCTACATTTTAAGACAAAACAAGAAAGAAATACTGTTTTTTCATGCCTTGAAAGTTTGACAAGGTACTTTACTTTAGAAGATTCCTAAGAGTTTAAGTTACAAATGAAAGACGATAGGAAAGATAACAAAACAGGAACCTATATTGCTGATTCCATCTGAGAAGACGAATTGAGACTATCAAAAATTATCAAGTTTTGCTGATGAAAATAGATCTCCATCTCACTCCTCTGTATCGAGCTTTTGATTCATGTGGAGTTTTGCCTTCTATTTTTGATGGTGTTGATCTTATTCTTACAGGATAACACATTAGCATGAAGAACCTGGACTCTGTGCTTCATTGTAGAGATACATTAATCCAAATTTTAGCTTCCCAGTAATTGAGTTGAAACAGGATGAAAGTAGTCTTTGTTCATTTAAGTCACAGTATGTATTCTGTCTACAAGAAATCTGTATAGTCTTTAGGAACAAGAAAAAACTTTTGCATCGAGGTTTGTCATATTCCCATAGTCAATGATGACAAACACAGTGAAATCAAACTGCAATGTAATTTTTAAAATATATTAAAAAATAAATTGCAACTGTACAAATAAGGAAGTACTCGATTAGAACACCTGTGTGAAGTAGCTTAGTCAAGTAAGATGTAAGTGCAGCTAATTTGCGTTAAGGTAATGAGATTAATGAATGACTCTGAGGTCTCTGGATCATACTTTTCGCTGAGTCACCTCCATTTCAAAAAAAGATTCTTCCCTTCAGGTAGAAATTGTCAACTGGAGAAATGTAGAATAGCTCAGAAAATAGAAGAAAGTATGTTAATTGGAGAATATGTTCTACCATATTTATCCCTTAAAGATGAGGGTGAGAATTACAGTTATCCTTAGGTTTTATATATGCTAAAATTGTGATTCTGCATCTGTGTATACATAGGTATAACAAGTATAGTAATGTAAATAGAGAAATCTCTCAAACCTAGTCAGTGGAGCTTGGATTGCCTCTCTTTTTTCTATTGCTTGAAGTTCATGTGCAAAGTACCCAGCGTGGGGTCTCTTGTTCCCAAGCATCCCAGATGTTAGTATCTTATTGTGCAAACAAGCAATACATGAAAATGTCACTATAGCTGGGGTTGTCTCTGAACCTCAACTTAAATCATTCCCTCTGGAGCCCATAGGAAGCATGAAGCTGCACCACATTGGTCTGTAGGCCAGTCCAAATTCTACATGGTTTACATGAGCTGGAACAACCAAGTCAAGCTGGATCTTAACTTGTCACAGTAACCAAGGTTTAACTGGTTGAACATAAGCTAATTCAGCCTTGTCTGGATTTTTGTGGAGACACTGAATGTCCTTGCACCAAAAATCCCAATGTGCTCTCTAGGACTCTGGATAGCCTGGGTTTTCAATTACCTTCATATTGTCTGAGTTAATAGAGTTGGCCATAGAGTACCAGAAACACTGACACCATAGAATCATAGGATCTGTTGGGAAAGAAAGTGGAACAAACCAGGATTTTCACCCTTTGAGTACTAAGTATCTCCTATACTGTTCTCAAGTATAGGCATAAAGAGTACAGAGAAAGTCAACAATGTAGAACATCTTTTGTATGAAGAGATAGTTATTCATGAACATGAAAAAAAAAGTGAATGGGTTATGATCTAGATGTACTGTAAAACTGAATGGTGTGAAGGCAAGGAGAGCATCATTATTTTCTGTTTCCCACAGCACAAAAACAAAAAAAGCATCAGATGGTCTTGTTGCATAGGGTTTTTAGAATGATTGAAAGGTACTTATTCCTATAGTATATCATATACCTTATTCCAATGTAGATACAGGCTTTATGTTGGAAAAAATAATCGTTGTAATCATGTCCAGTGCAGACAGACAAAACTGTTGCTTTTTCAAAGTTCACCAGTTTTCCCAAAGTTTACACATTTTAGTCTTCATGTCCATATTATCTTATTTGGAAGGGATAGAAATACTAAATATCTGTGTCTACCTTTCTTCTTACCACAAATTATAAGTTGGGGTTTTTTTAAAGTTTCCAGCTAAGGTCAAAATACAAATCTGAAATAGCAACATGAGAAAGCAGAGCTCTTACAGTGAGGTTTCATTTATAATTTTAAGGCTGCTGCTGAACTGCTTCAATGCTGCATGATTGGATATGACAAGTGCTGGGTGGCTGACAGTCTTGCCAGAAAACACATCCCACTTTAGCCAACAGCTCTTGAGTGTGTGGTAGGAATTTCTTTGTGTATCTACCTACCTTCTGGTAGGTAAAAATTCGATTAGAATATATAAAATTAATTTACGTGATCCCAGTGGTCCATGTGAATCAGTTTGCTGGATTGTATGCTGCCACAATATCATAAGAAGTGATGGACATTTCAGAGTTGTAGTGTTTTTACCTGGATTTAACACCTTCCTTAGCCATGATCCATCATGAAATGGCATCTGTCCATTTAACAGATTTCCATTTTTTAGGTTAGGAAATTCCTTAAATGTCATTCTACTGTGTCTTACCAGTTTTCTCTTTTCAGTGAGACAGCTTGTATAAAACCATCAGTTACTATAAAAAAATAAAGTTATCTGTATGGCTGTGATAAATCCTTTAAAATGCCACTAACTCCAAAAACAGCAATATCCCTGCTGTTTTAATCTGGTCTGTCCTTGCCACTCAACACAGTCCCATCCTTTTAATAAACTTTAATCTAGTTTCTCATATCTATGAAATGCATGTTTAGAAAGTTCCATCTGTGTACTGACATATATGTATTTATGTATGTACATATATGTATGCACAGATGCATATGTATATGTTTGTCATGTGTATATGTATATGTGTATATTTATTTATGTGTATATGTATTTAGGCCAAGCCTAGTTTACACAGCTTTGTAAAGGTTTACACATAGCTGCTATAAGCTAGAATAGCAATTGCAAATAACAAGAGTGCTCATTTGTGTTCATGCAAAGATAATTATGGTGAAGACCACATCATATATATATATCTATTTTTTTATGAGGTCTGCACAGAATTTTTCTTGAATTTGTTGTTCACAATTAACCCTTTTAATAAAGAAAGAGGGAAATGTGCCCTTTTTAAAGGAATTCAATTTTGGAATTATTTTTGATCACTAGCAGAGTTTTCTGGATTTGGAACATGGACTCTCTATGTACTCTAGCAGTACAATACATGCTGTGGATCGATTCATAGATTACTTATGTGTTGGTTAACCTTCTGTATATATTCATGGATTTTCATTGATACTGGTTTCATAATATAGATCACTTGTTTTAGTATCCTAAGAACTCCACAAACACTGATGAAAGCTCATTGTTTGCAACACCCCTGTAGATGAGGGATGTTGAAAAGGAAATACAGAAATTTATTCACTGTGTTTACATAAAAGAGCTGAATTGTGTTACATGTCACTGAAAGTAATAAAGCTTCCAGCAGAAGCTTTGTGAACGCATGCGTGCCTGTTCTAAATATATTGATTCTAAAATTGGGTTATCCTTGGCCATCATGACTTGGAACTTCTATCTCTATTTAGGGCTTTTGTGAATAAAGGCCAACGTGCAGTAACAGGTGCTAATATTTATAAAACAGAACATCAAACTTATTTCCATTACCTTCCTACTGTGAAGAAAGAAGGTACAATCTGAGTACCATCAAAAATTAGACTCCTTTTGTCCTGCGTCTTGGTCTTGTTTAGAAATTCCATTTAATTTTCAGATGTTGATCACTCTTCACACGTCTCTGCAAGTTAAACAAATATAGCATTAATATCTTATTTAAGTAGCTTAGAATGCAAACCATAAAGATATATGTTTAAAGATTTTTTTATTTTTTTTGCTTTTTTTTTCTGTAATGAACTAGGTACTGGACCAAGACTAGAATTAAAAGTTTTGATTCAGTTTTCTATCAGATATTATACTGTTTCATAGTATTTTAATGTTTTTTCCTGGGAGCGCAGGGGCAGTTAGTTTTTTTTGTTTCCTTTTTGCAAATACAACTGGAAAACCAGGAAGTGTCAGGAATGTTATGCAAACTCATATGTTTATTCTAAAAATGTCTGTACTTTGCTACAAACTAGCAGTAATTGAGCAGTCTAGTTTTACCTGATCCTACACTGAATGACGCTCTGGAATCATGAAAATTGGCTGCACTTCCATCATTCTTTTGCCTCTGTTTGGATGTCCCATGAGGCATGTTTCAAATTTCAATCCTGTGCCCAGTTCTGTCAGCCCAAATCAGAGTTAACTGTGTAGAGACTGTTGGAGAGCAGTGGGGGGTTATTTCTTCAGGTACAAACAAATGCTGGCAAAGCTGCTTGGTTACTTTTTAGTACATAGTTAAGGACGTTCAACACATTTGTTTACAGAAGTTTAGTCACTCAATATGTTCATGCATTTCCATAGCATTTAAACAGACTTTGTAGGTCTTATTATATTCAGGATGCATCAATGCAGTAGAGTTAGCTGGAACAAGAAAAAATTTATTAGCATTTAATTAGAGATTGTTGGAAAGAGCAAAATGCCTGACTTCTGTGTTACAACTGACAAGTGTCCCTAACTCAGTGTGAAAATATTTATGCAAGGTTATCCTTGAGCTTTGTGTTTGAATTTGGGTTTCAGCTTAGGGTCTTCCTTGTCATGGGCTTCCTCTGCTTCTGTGTTAACATTTTTGTTTAAAGACCTTCAAGTGCTCAGTATTCCTGAGCCTACAATTTTTTTTTTAGAAATAAGCAGGTTTTGCCAAAAGCTGTTATTGATCATTACTAGCTTTAGTACAGCAATTTAGGCTTTAAAACTCACAAGTTCCAATTGCAATTTTCTTAGTCTTCAGGTATACCCTTTAACTTTCTTTGGTCCAGCTGTTCTTTGCTTCCGTGTATGAAAGATCTGTCATTCTTTTCATTGTATACCCATTCCTTATATTTCTATGACACAGAATTGCAAGTTGCCACCTTCTAGTTGTCACCACGCCTCAGTGTGCTGATGCCTTGATTGGCAGGCTCGTGCAAGTTCATGAACATCTTCTTTGTATTGGAATTAAGTTATTTTAATGCTTTCAAGTGCTTATATTATTTTTCCTCCTGGGTTCATTTCCCTTTTCCCACATAACATTTTTTAGAGGAACAGGATTTGATGTTGGTTTCCTGTAAAATTCATCCTGTTGTCCAATAAAACATGTGCTGTTAGCTGGCTTGTAGGCATGGGGACATGCTTATAACTAAGCACATATTTAGTAAGCTTGCTATATTTTGAAGATCGAGATCATTGTTTTGGGTAGTTTCCAAAGTGATCTATGTGTCCAAAGTTTAATGGACCAGAACTGAGGCTCTTTTCCTTCTGATTGCACTCCTACTGGTAAATTAGAACTGTCTTCTGTTTAAGAAATGTTTATGATTATTATAATTATTATGAATATTTGAAATAGTTAATTATAAGACATAGAATTGTACTTTTCTTAGAATCTGAATCAAGTGTTTTAGATATGGCAAGCACAATGACAAACTTTTTTGGCAAATTGCAACAGGTAGCACTGAGAAAGGATGTCATTAATACTTCTGTAGTTTTATTTCTGTAGCACTAAACACATTATTTTGACTTTATGTCAGGTGCATAGTGTGCTGTAAAAATGTGGGGGTTTGCCTGGACTTGTTCAATTAATGATAAAAAAAAAAATACCAAAAAACCAATATACCCTCCTGCTATTCCTGCCAAAAAATTACTAATCTCCTCAGAATTGATCCTATTGAGGGGTCATGCAGAGGTACAGTTTGATTCATGACCTCCCACATACCTCCTAAGTTGCAGGTAGCCTGCTCCTCATCTGACTCATTGCCTGTGAAGAAAGTGTGTTGCAAAACTTCCAACTTTATTGTTTGTTTGAATAACAGACAAGCTGCAATCTAGAAAGAATTTTAGTTTATTTTTGTGAAATCAAACATTAAAGTTCTTGGCCTGTAAAGTTCCAGGAGAGAAACATAAGGTGAGAAAATGAACATAACTCTTCTTTCTCAGTTTCTTTCACATCCTTGAAATGGATTTTGACTGGATCACTCGAAGGCAACAATTCAGCAAGCAGCAGTTTACCTTCTGGTTTCTGTCCCCCAGGGAAAAACCTGAGTTAGTATAGTGTCAGATTAAGGCTAGTGACTTTTACTGCCCTCCTCCTCTCATTTGGTCTTGAGCAGCTGCTCGTGGCAGTACCATGTTACACCTCTAGTTCCAATTACATTCAATTTGTCTTTTTTAAAAAAAAATTAGTTTCATGATTTTTTCATCAAGCTGATTTGCTATCCTCCATCTTTTATGCCACGTTGCTACAGACAGTTTGACTTTTGGCCCAAACTGATACAGAGTAAATCAACAGGCCTGGACAGTATATATTCAAAATGCCTAGTATACTTTATGGATTGTAGCACTGCAGAACAATTCAAGATGATGGGGATCTCCAGAGGTCTCCAGTCCAACACTGCTCAGGGCAGGCTCAGCTGTGGGTCAGACCAAATTGCTGGGGGCTTTATTCTGTGGCAGCTGGAAACTTTCTACCTGCATAGGACAGGGTTGCCCTTTGTTCCTGCCCTGGTTACCTGAGGTGGCCCACTGACCTCTTCATCCCACAGTCTGTACAGAAGGCCTGCCCACACACATATGGACTTGTCTGCTGTCTCAGTGTGGTGTCACCTGCAAACCTGAAGGTGCACTTCACCGGTTATGGATAGAGATGTTAAGCAGAACAAACCCCAGGGCAGACCCTGTGAGACCCCACAGGGCACCAGCATCCAAGCAGATATGGCCCACCTCTGAGCCCAACCACCCAACCCCTATTTCCCCTGCTGTGGGGTACCCACCCACATCTTGGCTACAGGGACATTGTGGGAAAGAGCTAGAAGCCTTGATGAAGTCAACCTAAATAGCCCTTTCTGCGTGTCTACAGGTTCAGTCAATTTATCACAGAAGGTAACCAGCTGACTCAGACATCGGTCACTTTTGGTCAAACCACCACAACAGTTCCCCATCACCTTCTTCTCCCTCATGTTCAGAAATGTGCTCCAAGAGGACCTCCTCCATAATTTTCCCAGGGACCAAAGTAAAGCTTGTAGGGCGATCTATCATTGACTTTCTCCCTGTGGACAGAGTTCTCCCGCAGTCTCCAGGACTTTTCTTGTTGAAGAATGGCCTTCCAAGCACATCAGCCAGCTTTCTTAGCACAACTGGGTGCAGCCCATGAGCTTATTGAGAGCTCACAAATAATTCTGGACTCATCTTCCTCTGGTTACCCTCCTGTGGTCATCTTCCTTGATCTTGAATCTCATCCTTAAGTACAGAGTGATACCTTGTTAATGAATACCAAGACAAAAGGCATTCCCTCATTAAGCCAGGCTCATCTGCCACTGTGTGGGAGCCCTATGTGTTTGTGCTGTTCCAACACAATGAGAATGAACTCCATGTCTTCCTCTTCCCTGTCTACCTGTAGGGTTTTTACTCATCCACTGGTTACTTCGGTATGAGCTTTCCCTTAGTCACTGTGGTTTTGTTTCCCCATCCATGTGACTACCCTGTGGTGGGAGCCACATCCTCAGCATCCTTTTCTTTCCACTCAATCCATCATCTCTTTACTAGTCTCTGGGTGTTCATCTGTCTTCCCTACTATTTCTGTTTAAAAGATTTCTCAGTGTGATTTAATCTTTCCACAGAAATCATGCTTTCCACGTTATTAACACCAAGGAGAGATTTGGGTTTTGTACAGTTTCCTCCCTCCTACTGGGAGACTGCTGGGGATGTTGCTCCCCACATGAAGCCTTGTTTATGGCTTCTGAAGTCATGATACCACCCTGTGTACAGCAGCAATATTTAGAATTTTAGAACAGATGCAAACTCAGTAGAGGAGGAAAGACTGTGAGTAGTTGTTTATAGCTGATAAAGCCTGACAATCATTTCCTGAAAACCTTCTGATTCTATCATATTTTTGTGATTATAGTCTTGAAACTCTCAACCTTTCATTGCTGTGTGAATTTTTAATAGGTTCTGTAGAGGTTTGTATTTATAATCTCCTGTTTAAACTTTTTTAATTTCTTTACTTCTTTTTTCCTGCCAAAATGGAATATTTATATGTATAAGTTCTTATTAAGAAGTGACATGAACAAATTTAAGTGCATATGCATAATTTTAAGGGCTTTGTAATTTAAAGTGTGGTCATTGCCATGATATTCTCATTTTTTGCTATATATAAATCCATGCACAGGATTTCTTTCTATGCATAGAAAATCTCATGAACAGCATTAATGAGTTAATTCTCAGTTTGCTGCCAAACTGGGTACTAAAGTTTTAATTTTGAAATTACATTTACAGAAATCCAGTGCCAAGTATTACCATTAAAAATTTCCAATTTTATGAGACATCAGGTGATGTTTTAGCTAAATCCCCTGCTTACTCAAAGAATGTCAATAGAAAGTGTTCTAGTGGCCCAGCTGCCCCTACATAATCAGCTGTTTCTACCTACTTTTGTCTTAGATCAGCAACTCTAGAAAATCTTGAACGTTTCAGACTTCAATCAGGTGGCTATTCTCACTAGAAAGTTATGCAACTACTATATCAAAAACTCCTGTTTCATAACTTGTGGAACCTCATAACTTGTGGAACCTGGGTTTTGACAGTAACAAAGTCTTTTGAATGAAAATTTGAGTTGTTTTACAGCCAGTTCCATTTTTAAAAAATTTTTATTTTTCTTTCTGATGTCGACATTACAGTTGCAGTAGAGGATTGGTAGGAAAGATTTGATCTAGCTTCCATTTTAGATTTTTCCTGTAATGTCTTTAGCTGAGTCAGGAAGTTCTCTTAGTGTTAAATCACTGAAAGTGCAGATTATACTCAAAATGTTGGAGTCAACTTGAAGTAATCACACCAAGTGATTTCAGCAATGAACGTACTTTTGTGAGTTCATGGGTTTGACCTCAGCCTCCATGCTGTCTTACAGACTACAGAAATCTTCACCTACATTCATGCACACTCACAGCTACAGAAAAGACCTGTTTAAAAGCCTTTTGTGACCTGAAAAGTTTAACAGTCCTAATGTGAAATTAGAGGGACTATGTTCCTGCCCATAAGAAGACTATAAAGACTTGACACTGGAAGACTGAGATGAATATGTCTGAAGTTTGTGCAAGGTTGTTGATTCTTCTGCTCTAATAAGCTGAATAAAGTCTGCAGAGTGGTTCAAATATACATATATCTATACATATATATATATATATACATCTATCTATATATAAGTATAAGTAGTTTCTGTTACTAAATGAAAAAATAGCAAGAATTATTTCCAGTTCTAATAGTGTGCTATTTGTTGTCAATTTTTTCATGAATGGAGTAGCTTATTTCAGGCAAAAAATTGCTTCCACACTCTTTGTTATACTCCAGGTGTCCTGCACTCAAGCATGCTTTTATGGTCCCTAAGGAATTATGATATATTTCTGTTACTTAACTGAATGAATACAGCAGCTCCTTGAATCACGCTCCCTATGCGAATTACAAACTGAGAACTTCCCTTCTGCTGCGTTTGCAGGAAATCATTCCTGTGAGCAAACAAAAATCTGCAGAAAGTGATTACAACTAATATGAAAATAATGGGACTTGTTTGAATAATAAAAGTAATTGAAACAATTGAAAATTTTTAGTCTTTGCTCCCCGTGCCTTCCTGTGGAATCTCAGATTTATCTATTTAATCTCAGAAGAATGGGGAGGATTTATTTGTGTAATGTCTGCTGATGCTGTAATAGTTGTTATTATATTAGATGGGTTGGTCGAGTTCTCCCTTCCTACTTGTAAGTTGTGGCACAGTCATCTGGTATCTCTTCCATTTTATCCTTTTGACCTCTGTATAATTAGATGGTCTAGAGTACTTAAATGAAAAATTACACCCATGCTGAGTGTAGAGAGATGGTGTGTTAGATCATAACACTGCAGTTACGTGAAATGGAGCAAGGCAGTTTAGTGACCCAGAGCTGCAGAAGGGGGGCAATCCCCTTCACAGGCTTCTCTACACTAATGCTGCCTTTCCAAAGCTACCTGTTCTCGGAGCTTACCTCCTGCAGCTTCCAATTGCCATTGGTTTTCTGGCTCTACTCCTCATCAGACCCCTCCATAGGCTGACGCAGTTTACTAACCTATTAGAAAACTAACCCAGCTGACCTGCTCAGCAGAGTTTATTCACCAGACTTGTTAACAGGGATCTTCAGTTGAAGGAAGGTTGGTGGCAGGGGTGCACAACTGTGAACACTGGGAAGCAGGAAAGGAAGAAAGGGGAGGAAGTGGAAATGGATCCTTTCCCATGCAAGTAGCTGTGAGCTGGTAACCAACTGCTGATGAGCAATGTGGATTGGCTGGTGCACATCTGGGGACAACCTGCTGCACCAGGGCCATACCTCCTCCAGTGGAGAGGTCATTACAAAGTGACTTTACATGGTAACATAAAAATCAGTATTTAAATCTTATGTTGTGCCAGGACCCAGCACCTGTGTTTTAATCTATATTATATCAGCCAGACTTGAATAACATGATGCCCTCTTAAAACTTGTGTGCGTTCTATACATCAAGTATCAGACAAGATTTCCTATGCTCCTCTGGCGTGTGCTTATTTCAATCCCAGGGAGAACTGAGGTTATACATCCTACTGCAATTTACTCAAGCAGTGAGGACTGAGGGGAAAAAATTAGGTTACATTGTGATTTATGTCTCTGTCAGCCCAGTCCTGGTGTATCAGCTTGAGACAGTGATCACAAAAGGCACATTTTTCAGATGCTGCAATAAATATTTAGGACTGACATCATATCACCTTTATTTTCCTTGTACATAATTCTTTCTGAGGGAGTAACTGTAATCTGAGTGCATCTCATTTCTTCTGTTTTACTGGTCATTCTCCTGTACACTGTTTCTTCTTTCTCTCTATGACCTTCTTGTTTGTGGTATTTTGCGAAGTAAGGAAACACCATGGCTCTTCTTTATGTTCTACAGGGAATATACATATATTTTCTTTTTCTTGTAAAATCCTTTTCTTACTCAAAATAACTACCTTTCATTATTTATAATCTGTGGTAAAATGCATAAAGCACTTCACAAAACAAATAAGGCAAAATCTTTGCACTTCAGAGAGCACTATTTTATGATCTCCAACAAGCTACAGAAAAGAAACAAAGGTGTTGTTAGTAGTCTACAGCTGTAATCCTACAGCAGTTAAGGTTATTGTGAACTTCATCATTAATTTAAATTAATCAAAAATTAACTCTTATTGACTACTATGGAATTCAGAGAAGACTAAATAAGTTTTCTTTCTTGGTTTTCTTAGAAACTGTGTAACAGGTTTGCTTGTGAGCTAAAATAAATTAGGGATCTTAGCATTTTGGCAGACTAGGGTGGTTTTACAAAAAGTAGTCTCTATAACTTCAGGTGAATTAAAGTCTGCAGTCACTCCCTTAAAGTAAACTTGATACTGTGTTTCTGCTAGACATAAGTTCTCAGTACTTTTGTCAACCAGTCCTAAAAGTTTATTTTTTTTCCATTCCGTTTTCCATCTTAATCTCACTAAAACACTTTGTGAAATCAGAATGTGTGTAACTGGTTTCTGAGAATTCAAACAGGGATTTAGGAGAATTTTAAGTAGTACTACAAATGTATAATATATGGGTAGATATATACAGAAACCAAAGATTAGATGGTTTTGCATAGATTTTGTACCAGTGTATCTTCACTGAAAATAGTTAGATTTATCTGAGATACGGAAAGGAAGGTGACTTAAGAGACCTTGAAGGGTTTCAAGCCCTGGCTCGAATAAAGCTTTGTGCAACCTGGTCTGACCTCGCAGTTGAGCCTTGTCTATACAATGGGTTATACTGGAGACGTCCTGTGAGCCCACATACAAAAATAACAAAAACCTGAAACACATGTACATACATGAAAAGAACTGAATCTCCCAGCATAACTCTTCAAAGCAACTTCATGATCAACAAGCCAGCCTCACCTCTGTGACTGGTAAGATCACGGAGCAGATCCTCCTGGAAATGATGTTGAAATGTATGAAACACAGAGAGATGATCAGACACCAGCATGGCTTCACCAAAAGCATTTTGCACCTAACTAATCTATTGGCCTTCTATGATGAAATTACTTTGTCAGCATGCAAGAGAAGAGCGACAGATGTCATCTACCTTGATTTTTCTAAGGTCTTTTAGGTAGTCCCCCATTATATTCTTGCCACTAAATTGCAGAGATAAGAGTTTGATGGACTGTGTGTTAAATGGATGAGGAGTTGGCTGGATAGCAATGTCCAAAGAGTTACAGTGAATGCCTTAATGTCCAAGTGGGAATCAGTAATTATTGGTGTCCCTCAAGGGTCAGTAGAGGGACCTATACTGTCAGCCCACAGCTGGATAATCACATCATGCAGTGGGTGAGCAATTGGCTCATGGTTCGAGCACGGAGGGTTATAGTGAATGGGGTAACATCAGACTGGCCACCTGTCACTAGTGGGGTTCCACAGGGCTCCCTGTTTGGCATCAGGCAAAGCATCACCGGCTGGTAGAGGGAGGGGATTGTCCTACTCTGGTCTGCACTGGGGGGGCCTCACATGGAGTATTGTTTGCAGTTTTGGGCACCACAATGTAAGACATTAAGCTGTTGGAGAGCGTCCAAAGCAGAGCAATGAAGATGGTGAAGGGCCTTGAGGGGAAGCCATACAAGGAGTAGCACTTGGTCTGTTCAACCTGGAGAAGAGGAGACTAAGGGGAGACCTCATCACAGTCTACAACTTCCTCATGAGGGGAAGAGAAGGGGCAGACACTGATTTCTCTGTGTTGACCAGTAACAAGACCTGAGGGAATGGCCTGAAGTTGTGTCAGGAGAGGTTTAGGCTGGACATTAGAAAAAGGTTCTTCACCCACAGGATGGTTTGGTGATGGAACAGGCTCCCCTGTGAAGTGGTCACAGTACTAAACCTGACAGATTTCAAGAAGCATTTGGATGATGCTCTCAGACACAGTGTGACTCTTGAGGGGTGGTCCTGTGTAGGGCTAAGAGTTGGACTTGGTAATCCTTGTGGGTCCCTTCTAATTCAGCATATTCTGTGATTCTGTGATCTTCTCCAAGGACATAGAGGGATTGGGTATGCCCCCCACAAGTTTGCAGATGACACCAAGCTTTGTCATGGTCAACACACTGGAGGGAAGGGATGCCATCCAGAAGGACCCTGACAAGCTTGACTAGTGACCCAGTACAAACCTCTTGATGTTCAACAAGGCCAAGTGCAAAGTCCTGCACCTGGGTCAGGGCAACCCCCAGTATCAGTACAGGCTGAGCAATGAAACACTGAGAGCAGCACTGCTGAGAAGGGTTACTAGCGGCTGCAAAATTGGACATGACTCACTAAGGTGTACTCACAGTCCAGAAAGCCAACTGTATCTTGGACTGCATCAAAAGCAGCGTGGCCAGCAGAACGAGGAAGATGATTCTACTCTGATGAGACCCCATCTGGAGTACTGCATCCATCTCTGGTGTCCCCAGCACATGAAAGATGTGAACCTGTTGGAGCAGGTCCAGTGGAGGGTCATGATCAGAGAGATGGAGCACCTCTTCTATGAGAACAGTCTGAGAGAGCTGAGCCTGGAGAAGAGAAGGCTCTGGGAAAATCTCATTTCAGTCTTTCAGTACTTAAAGGCAGTTTGTAGAAAACATGGAGAGGGACTTTTAACTAAGGCCCATAGTGAGAAGACAAGGGACAATGGTTTTAAACAGAAAGAGGGTAGATTTAGATTGGAAGCAAGAAAGAATTTTTTTTATGAGAGAGGTGAAAAACTGGCATAGGCTACCCAGAGAAGTTGTTGATGCCCCATTCTGGAAGTCTTCAAAGTCAGACTGGGTGGGGCTTTGAGCAACTTGATCTAATAAAAGATCCACCATGGCAGATGGTTTGAATTAGATGATCTTGGAAGTTGAATCCCTTCCAGTCCCCACCATTCCATGATTCTATGCTGCTTTCCTATAGAAAGAAAGATGCTCAGCTACTTAATTTCTTGTCTTGCAGTAATCTTTACTTACTTTGAGATTTTCAAATCTGGCTGCACATTAAGACCTAATTTAGATGCAGCCAACCTGGCAGTATGAATATGCTCAGTTGACTTCTCCTTTCACTCACTCACAAGCTTCTCCCTCACTGCTCCTCATACCCGTATTTTCCATTTCTCCAATGCCATGACTGCTAGGACTTTTGTCCCTAATCCTCTGCTCTTCTCACTATACTCTTGTCTTTTTAAGAGCCATCACACAGGTCTGCTAACTGATTTTCTTTTCCTCATACTTTTTGAAATAATATAGATATGCTACTGAAAAGAAAATGTGGTCTCTGAACTCACATCACATTATTAAATAAGTTTTCTGATTTTACATTTGGCAGAAAACCTTAAAAAGTTTACCACGTTTCATTTCAGAGTTTGTACCCAAATGGCCAGGGATGTCGACTTCAGTGCTAGGGACACTTAGAATAAGTTTGCTTACTTCTACTTTTACATATTATTTGTTATAAATCTCTTTTTAAGTGAGATCCCTCTCTAAAAGAATAGCACAAAACAACCATGCATCAGGACTGCCTGTTGATCTTCATTTTTCTCTTTGCTCTGTAGGACATTAACAAAGTTACCATACTTGTTTGAGTTTCTCTCTTCTTCAAGGCAGATGGAAAAAGCCAGGAAGGAAACTGGAGGCAGGGAGGGGAGTGTGTGGTCGTATGGATGTGTGTCTGTTCTCTCTTTTGGCCTCAGTAACTTCAGAAACAAAATTGTCTCTGGAAGGTGCAAATAGCACTGACTGGAAAGGAACTGTGAATAAAAAGTTGATTACAGTAAATCTCACTGGTTTTTGTACAGAAAGTAATATCTTACATTCTTCATGCATTTTTTGAATACGAAAAGACAAGTAAATCCTCTCTATAGGTTAACTCCAGCATGTTTTGAATATATTTATTTGTTCATTGCAATGAATACTGCAGTTCTGATACAAAATCTGTTAAATAGCTACCAACCATTTTATGTAAACCCACATGTTTTGTAGAGAATGATGTCAGACAATGCCCCGTTGTTTATTATAATGACAAATAAGCTTATTTGAAATATTTTAGAAAGAAATGAAGCATCTTAGTTCTTTCTGCAAGCATACTGAGTTTGAACTGGTTTTAATTTTTTTCTTTTTTTTTTTCTTCATATAAAAATGTTTTCAGAAAGGTTTCTTTTTTTTTGGCATATTATAGGCTTTCAAACATGATTGGAATTCTGTGCAGCATCATAGTTCTGATTTGCAAGTCCTCTTAGAGACACTATTCAACTGTAAATTAATTATGGAAAATAATGGGACTCTATAATTAAGATTTGGCAAAAGTCAGTAAGATTATTTTCTATTGTATTTTAAAACATTTTTTATTTAAAAGAATATACTTGAAAAAGAGGGTTGCAATTTTTTGTGCCTGAATTTCTGAGTCATTCATATGCTGCTAAATAAGCTGCTGAAGTGTCTAGTAACATTGTGACTCTGGAAAATATGACCTTGACTGAAAAGGAGTCATTTTTTACCTAAGTGTTCTGCTTCCTATCACGGTTGATACAAATCAGCAATGGAACAGCAACAGCACTTCTTGTTAGGCTTTATTAGCAATGGAAAGATACTCTTAACTGTGGAATGTCAATCACTGAGTCTCAGCTCATTTCTGGTTCTTCTAGGCAATGCGGAGAAGCCAATCACTGTTGGTAGCCTTGCTAGCAATTTAAAAATATATCACAAAGAGGGTGCCTGTGTTTTACTGAAATCATTACAAGCTGATAAATCCATGTTTATTTGTCACAGTGAAAATAATGCACAATGATATTTTGTGAAATTAATTATTATTTTGTTTTAAACACAGATGTCTGAGACATACTGACAGTATTATTAGCTTTTCAGACATAGTGACAAAAAATACAGCAGCAGGATAAAACCACTTATTTTTGCTTATGCAAATGTTGAGCAGATGGCTCAGCTTCTTCTCTGTGATGGTTATGTGCTCTCTGGTTTTGACATTGTGCAGTGATAAAGACTACAACATACACAGCACATAGGTGTACCACTCTGCATTTTTACTCTATGCATGACAAGCAATGTGTGCGTAAATAATATTAATAAAATACTGTTCTTAGTAAAATATCTGTTTATTGGTATTTAGTCATAAAACTTAAATGCATTGTTAAAAGCCTCATGTGCTCATTTTTTTCTTTTTACAGGAGACTAGACAAACAAAACCAATGTTTTTAGAAAAGTACAAAGCCTACTAATTTATTTGCATTAAAAAATGCCAGTTAGCAGTTCTTTACCTAAAATTTTGTTTGTGATTCAAGTTCATCATGAATACTAAATGTGGTCAGTCTTTGCATGGATTCAAACATTGTCCTTAAGTCATCATCATCATGGCTAGGCTTTGCAAACAAAGATTTAGGAAGGCTCTATCCATGTTTGTTGTAAGCGCGCTGGTGGCTTATGAGGCCAATACGAGACAGACATGTTCGATTGCAAAAGGCACAGCAGGAAGACTCCTTAGGTGGAATACTCTGCAAGACATGATTCTTTCTACATTGTCTTTTCTCATCAAGGGTGATCCTGCGTGCTTTCTCAAAGGCATCAGCAGCGTTATAGATGGTGTGTCTCCAGGCCTCCCGATTGGAGGCCAGAGTAGACCAGTTATGGTGATCAATATGGCCAAGGCTGAGATGTTGTTTCAGGGAGTCCTTGTATCTCCTCTTCAGGGCTCCTCTCTTGCGGCAGCCGGTGGCAAGTTCACCATAAAGCAAGATCTTAGGGAGGCGGTGGTTCTTCATCCTTGAGATGTACCCTGCCCATTGCAGCTGTGTTCTCAGCAACATGGCCTCAATACTTGTGACTGCTGCTTGTTCTAGAACAGATGTATTGGTCACATAATCTGAGCAGTGGATGTTTAGGATTGTTGTCCCTAAGTATTCAGACATGAAAAATGTGGAGAATACTAGCCTGTTCCTCCCAAAATGTTCCAAGTATGTAAAAACTCTTAGGACTCTTTACAGGGAAAGGCCGCAAAATTTAGTTTTGCAATGTTTCTTGAAATAGTTGCAACAGGTTATTTCTTCCAGGGTTACACCTGCATGTTTTGCTACAAAAGTTGAAATCAGTAAAAATATTTTTAAAGGTAATCACTACTTTTCTGTGTCCTGACTGCAACCACCAAACTCTTCCTTAGGAGATATTTCTTTCTCCCCTCCAATGGCCACAATATCCAGATGCTCTTAAAAGAAAATCCTGTTTACACACCAGTTCCTGCTTCCAGTTGTTATTTTTCTAAAGCATGAACCCTCTGGGTCATCTACTTTTATGGGAAAGAAATCAAATGGCCAAGTTTAAATGGAATATTAACTTGGAATACCATCTGCTATATCTTATATTAAAATGCCTTATTCTGTGCCTAGTGTTGCAAACACTTATTTTAGACTGCTGATTTTATTGCAGAAAAAAATGACGTCTATTAATGCTTTAAATCATTGGAAGCATGATTTGAAGTAAGTTTAGCAAAGCCAAATGACATGAAGAAATTGATATGTGCAGATCAAGGAAATCATATCACTTAGGGAGTTATAATTCTTAATTTTATTAAACCTAATATTATTAACTTTTTTCTGCTTGAAAATTTCCATTGTGATTACCAAATCTTTTTCTAATAAATATCATTGCACCTAACATATTCTGTTTTAAAGTCAGTCTTTACAGTTATGTACTGTAAAATGTGCACTTCTGTTGTGAACATTTGGAAATGGTAATCCTTTTTCAAAGATATGGTTGTGGATTTTTTAATTGAGAATAATTTTTGTCAAATCAGAGTAATTCTTTCTTGAAAAAATTAAAATATGTCAATCCATTATTATTCTGAACTTTCCATGCTAAAATTTAAATTAAATACTTATTAACTCATTTTAATTGGAATACAAATGCTTTAATTCACTGAATTAAAATGAACATTTCTTTTTACATAACCCAACTGTTAGTTTGTATTTCCCACTGTGAGGGCAATCCAATTCTTATTTGGTTGTGTTCCAGAAATGAATAGATTACTTTTTGGATTACACTTGCCTTTAGATAAATTTGTTTCATTACAGGAGTTAAATGGCTCTTAGTACCTAATGGAGGACGGTCAAATGTCTTGCCCACTGAAAAGAACAGGAAACAAGACCAATACGGCACTAAGAACATAGTACAGTTTTTAAAGAAAAAAGATTTCATTTTAATTTAGCACTGGCAACTGATGTTGATGACCTGAAAGGAAACATAATTTTTTGGCAAAAGTTTCATCTTTTTGTACAAAAATGAGTAATCACATTTCCTAATAGATTTTTTGGCACTGTTTTTTTTTCTTTTTTTTTTTTTTTAATTTATTTTAGAGACACCATTTGCAGTTAAAAAATAAATTCTTCAGTTCTATTGTAAGCTACCATAGAGTTAATTCTGTTTCTCTTAGTTGCTGATAAATTTGGATAAGACTGTCATCTACTTACTAACATTTTTTAATAGCTCATGCCTATCCACTGCATTTTTCTTTTCTCCCATAATTTTGGGAGGAAGCAGAGACTGTAGCTATGGAGTCACAGCCCATCAAGCTTCCTATTGCAACAACCAGCTTAAAAATTACAGTGGGTGTCAATCTCTATAGTATCACAGAGTCTATAACATGCAAAACTTTTTCTGTACCAATTGGTGTCATTAAAAGTCTACAAATCTGTCTCCGATTGTAATCTCAATTTCATAGCCTTCTTTCTAAAGTCGGGGAATGTGATTGTGGATTTGGTGTAGTGGTCCTGTTTCCACTAGGCTTGAAAACTATAGTCTTTTCCAGACCTGTTCTGGGAGTCTATTTAATCTGTAAATTCAAAGGGACTTTGAGCAATTATAAGAAAGACTATAATTGCTGAGAACTTGCTGAAAATACGGGGAGAAAAGTTCACAAGTAGATAATCCCTAGTAGAAATTATGTTAGTATTTAAAAAAAATGGAGAGGGTCTTAGACTAGCATAGAATAGAAACTCCAACATTTCATTTCAGTATCTGAGTCCAGCAGAATTAAACTCATGTTCATGCTGTGTTATCCCAAAGGTAATGAACATAAACAGAAACCACAAGGAACCCACACTGTGCACTGCAGAGATGATCAAAACTGTGCCAGTTTTGAACTTGTGCCAGCCTCTTGCAGGAATGTGAGGAGTGTTCACATCATAAACACCAGGGAATTTGCAGGAACTCTATTATTGTAAACACAGAGATCTCATATGAATGGAATCTCTGCATATCCCAAATAGAAAGTATATTCCCTAAGACAGCACCTGGAACACTGGTAAGTGGTAGAGATTCCAGTGGAATTAGCTCGAACCCAGTGTACCTGCAGTAACAAATCAGTCAAGTGGTTAAGTGGCTCTGCCTGAAGCCTTTCCATCCATGTCAGGATTCCCATGTCTTCTTTATCTGACAAGACTGTGGAAAATATCTGCATCCAAAGTGACTACTGTGAGTTTTTGAGTAGAGGAAAAATGTAGCTATCTTGTTTCCCAAACAGAGTTCACTCCTAAGACAATAGTTGCTACTGATTTTGCCCTATGTTGCAGACAATAAGCACATCCCTGGTGTAAATGTACAAGAAAGCTTTTAGTCTACATGATTCCTGACATTTCAGATTATTGGTTGCAATAAAATATCTTTCTGTGGAAAAAAAAATATTAAAAGCTAGAATTTGTGAAAGTTTTTCTATATGATCTTTTTTAGGTCCAAAATGTCATAATACATATTAGAAATCTTATGAAAAACCTTCAGTTCGTCAAGAAGGGAGATGTGCATATATGTAGAAGTCATGGAGAAAGATTTTATGATCTACTTTGGAAGTATTTATAGTGAGAGCTTTTAACCTGTATGAGGATAAGAAGAAGGTTTATAAAAGCCACTCAGGGAAATGAGTTCAGTTTTTTTGGGCAGTTACAGTTAATTCTTTGAAATAATGTGCTTTAAATAACCTCAATATGTTTTCTGAATGTCTGAAATGATGAACAATAATTGGAAAAATAAATCACTACTCTGGATATTATCAGTGGTGTGGGGTCAGTTTTCTTTATTTCCTTGGAGTATTTATCAGCTGAATTAAAGCGTTTTATATTTCATCCAAAATATCAGCTCAGCATCTCAGTAGTATCTCAGATACCATTTAGGTGGAATACATTTCTAATTCCTAGTATGTTGGCTCAAACTACACACACTGTACTCACAAACACAGGCTACTTTAAGTGTATATTTTATCTTTCTGTTTTGGATGCCCAGATGGTATTCTGTTTGCTTTGGGGTAAATTCATGAAATGAAGCATCTGGAGTTCAGAGTGTTTTGATTTGCTTCGCTAGCTTCACCAAGCTCTGACTGTATTACAGAATATTTGCTGCTAGAGCTCTTACCCTCAAAGTAATGTTGCCAAAGGGTAAGGAAATCATAAATGTGTTGGCACTCCTTTCCAGATTACAATTCTGCTAAGATTACTGCAAACCTTAAGTGCAAGAGCGCAGTTTACCAACCTGAAGATGAATGCCATGTGTTTTATAAACACAGTCCTCTAAAATGAAGCAGGTCTGCACTTCAATCACCCATCAAGTTACAACTGCAAGGTCAAACAACACTTTGCTTAGTGTAAGAACATTCATAAAAAATTGATTTAGTTATAGTGACAGTTCCATGTTCTCTTTTATATTGCAAAAAGATATGAATTACGTTACAGGTAAATTACAGCTGTAAAATGTAGTAACTCTTATGTATCCATGCTGGAGATTTATTTTATAGATGTAACTTCTTAAATTCAGGCTCCTGTTTCTGTATATGACTATGAATAGGGATAAATCCTGGGTATGGAAGAGAAAGAGGAAATCTCACAGGCAACTTGATTTTGTTGCCTGAGAAGTAGTAAACTAAATAATTCCTTCATTAGTTCTTCCTCCTTTGGTAGTCCCCACGAATTTTAGCAGCACTTGTCAGGCCATACCACTGGCACTAAACCTGCTCTGTGTATCCATGGCTAAAGTAAATAGCATATTTCTTGTCTTTTCCAGGCATAGAAATGATGCAGTGCCACTTTGAATAATAAAAGATTAAACATGCTTACCCGCCAAAGCTAACACCATGCCTTAACTCTAGGATTTGCTGTCTCACGTTGATTGTTGTAATTATGTAGTAGATCTGTTTTAGGTGGTGTTGAAATTAAACTTTTCTTTTTCCTAATTTTTTTTTTGGTCATGAACTTATCCTTACATTCTTGCAGTAAGTTAACCTTGTTTTTGAATGGCCAAAACCAAAATACTCATTTTTCCACCAGAAATTAGCTTTATGCCTTGGAAAGCAATGTTGCTATTGTAAATAATAGAGGCAAAAAAAGAGGGGTGGGAGGCACCTGAAAAACAGAGATTATGTCCACCTGTAGAAAATACAAGAGTACTATCAGACATTCTCAAACAAGTTCATGTTTTTCATATCTGTTCTTGTAATTTCTCATCTCTTCCTGTCCCAGAATGTACCTGATTGAAATGGGAAACATTCCTGTAAAAAAGGGCTTATTCGTTCGCTTTGTCACAACAAATCGTTTTTTCTGAATCGGCAAGGAAAGATTATAAAATGGGTTGATGCAGCAGTCTATTATTACATCCTGTAATTTCATTAATTCCTTTTTTTTCTGTTAAAGACTGATTTCTTTGAACTAACTATCATGCAACAAAATAAAGCAGTCTGTTAAACTTCATGCAGTTGACACCTACAGTTAACAGTGATAGTTGAGTGTTAAATGGTGCAAGTGGGTACTGAGCATTCTAGATGTTTGGGTTGTGTTTCTTCCATTCAGTGTGACATGTTTGAGCTGTGTCTCTAGCTCTGGCAATTTCAAATTGTTATCTAATGTAGCTTTATCAAGTCTTGGTTCATAAAAGACTGTGTGTCTTCCCACTATCCATGATAAAATGAGATGATTTCTGATAAGAGATTGATGTAATAATTTCAGCTACTGTAGCCACTTATTCCTAAATGTCTCCAAAATTTTGAACAAAATTAAGAGTGGTTCTGAGAACACTGAGTATTCCACAACTGTAAGAGGGCACATCTGTTGTGTTTTGGTGTTACAGATTATTGGAAGTAAGTTGATAATTTCATTGTAAGAAATATTCAGAATATTTGTCTGTCCTTAAGAAATTCTTAACAGCTGATGTGTGACAAACCAAAGAGTGTTTCATCCACCACGCAAGGAGGTGGGGTGGGATGGCTGAGAGATTTCAGTAGGAGGCATATACCTATAATAGTTACCTTTATGTTTGGAATATCACAGATTAAAATAAAAACCTAGAGATGGTACATGTGTATATATATATATATATATATAGTCAAGACATAACAAAATTGCCTTCTGGCTTTCCAGATGTATGTAACAAGATTTTGGTAGAGGGCTGTAAACCTGGGAGCTCTTGAGAGGTATCAAGAGGAATCAAACTAACAATTGTGTAGTCTTTATGGAGGAATGCTCTTGGTTGTAGGAATGCTCTTGGTTGCAGAGAACAAGCACTGAAAGGAGAGAGTCAGGTGATTATCTGATTAGCTTTAATCAAGTCACACTTTAACATTTATCCTGAAGTGAAGGGTTTTTTCTTTCATGTCTTTATAATTTTAATTTTGCATCTTATTTTTGACATTTTGATAGTGACCAATTATTGTGATTTCCATGGGAAAAATTAGTAAATTTCTAAAGTCATAAAACAAATGTTTGAGAGTACTGATTTTAAAAAGACCATAAGCTAATTCACATCACTTTCATCTGTAATGGTTCTTAAACTTTTAACTTAGTCAGAATTCATTCTAATTGAAGGTTCTGTGATTATGAAAAATGAAGAGAATGACAGAATTTAATTATTTTTTTGCAGAATGCCTCCATATTTTGACTTTGAACAAAAGCATCAATAAATTTGTATGAACTCTGTGGAAAGGAAAAGAGATAATATATCATTTGGCTTAAAAAGTCTGCAATTGTTTAGTTTTCAAAAATCTCATGCATAATCATTCAAATGGAAAATGGAGAAATGGATGATTATATAACTCAAGTATATTTAAACAAGGAAATTTTACCATCTTTTTTCCATTTTTCTCATGATTTTAAACCTGAAAACATTGCCTTTGTTCACTTTTGATCACTTGTGATAGCAGAAATAAAGTGAAGGGAGATGTGCATTTTAGATCAGACGATAAAATATACACCCAAGACTATATCCAGTTTCTACTGGTTAAATATTGGAAATTATTGAAAAGATCATGGGAGATAAGTTTTACAAGTCTTCAAGAGTATATAACCCAATGCCTTCCCCCAGTGCTGCCTCTGGCTATATACGTGTGAATTATCACAGATGCTTACCCATGTTTCATGATGACAGAAACACTGGATGTGCCATAGCTGCCATAGCTGTTATATTTCAGTGCTAAAATATCCCTAGGATTTTTCCATAGGAAGTTTAACCTCTTCTGCAATTTAAACTCAGTACATTCAGTTGTGTCAATTTTAACATCTTATTTTTCTATTTCCAGTATTTTCTTGCGTAGTATTCTGGAATGCTAAAATGTAATTACTTATTTGAGAGTATAGTATGTCCTTTAACTCCACATAGGAAGCAGTGGATATTTCAATAAAATGTCTACCCTCACAAAGCTACACTTCCACTGTCTTGATCTGAAACTCCTCTTAGCTGGGGAGAGTGAATGAAGTCAGGAGAAGAAAGAGGTGCATATGGGTTACAGTTAGTCTGGCACAACTTATCAGGTGTACTAAAAGCAGCAAAGGTTTGGAAAGTTTTATTACCTATTCCTAAAGGTGACTCTCAAAGGTCTTGTTTGAAGAACTCAGTGTGTAGGAGACATTTTTGAATTAATTTCCTCAACACCAAGTTCTTTCTTTCAGGGAGAGTGTGATATTTGTGTCCAACTTGGTTTAGTTTTTCATTAGCTAGTTCATATAAGGTTTTAAAAAACTGGCTCTAAGCTGGCTGAACATGAGCCAACAGTGTGGCTGGGTGGAAGAAGGCAAATAGCATCCTGACCTGTATCAGAAAGTGTGGCCAGCAGGACCAGAGCAGGGGTCATCCCCCTGCACTCACCACTGGTGAGGCCCCATCTAAACATCTGTGTTCAGTTCTGGACCCCTCACTAAAGGAAGAACATTGAGATGCTGGAGCGTGTCCAGAGAAGGACAATGAAGCTGATGAACAGTGGTTGAGGCAGCTGGGTTTGTTAAGCCTGGAGAAAAGGAGGCTCAAAGGGTATTTTATCACTCTCTACAACTACCTGAAAGGAGATTATAGTGAGGTGCGGCCTCTTCTCCCAGATAACAAGACAGGATGACAGGATATGGCCTCAGGTTTCACCAGGGCAGGTTTAGATTAGATATTAAGAAGTTAATTTCTTCATGGAAAGGATGATCAAGCAGTAGAATAAGTTGCCCAAGGAAGTGATGGAGTCACCATCCCTGGAAGTGTTCAGAACATGTGTGGATTTGATATTTGAGTATATGGTTTAGTGGTAAACATGGTGGTGCTAGATCAATGGTTGGATTTGATGATCTTAGAGGGTCTTTTCCCCCTTCTTAACAGGATGGGGAGAAAATTAGACAAGAAAGTTTATGGGTCAAGCTAAGGTCCAGGAGATCACTTACCATGTATTGTCATGAGCAAACCAAATTCAATTTACAGAAACCTAATTTAATTTGTTGTCAATTAATAATAGAGTAGATTGATAAGAAACAAAACCAAAATAGAAAACACCTTCCTCTCATCCTACGCCACACTCCTCCACCTTTCCAGTCTTAAATTCACCTCTTTGATGCCCAACTTATCTACATTCACTGTTATGTCTAAAAGTTGCTGTGTGTTTTGACATTTCTTGTGATTTCATCATAAAGATAAATAAACTGTCTAGGAATGATTTCTGTCTGTCAATAGAACATTTCTTTTGTCATTCTTATGCAATGGGTTGTGAAATATCCTAGTGGTTCTTTCTTCCTGCTTTCTTGTATCATCAGTTATTTTCATTTCTTCAAAAAATAATTAATAGAAGATAGCATTTGAATTTCAAAATATTTCCCTCTGTCTCTGGTAGATGCAAAAATAAAAGCAGTACAATCAGATTTACACATGAATATGAGTTTCCATCAAGAAGAAAATGTTTAAGTTTTTTCCATGTCTGGAGTTTGGACTATTCTTATTTCAGGAAAATAATGGAAATCTAAAGTTTTTATTCCATGACAATTGTTAAAAAAATTCCATGGCAAATTTTCCACCTGCACATCTTAATCTTCTCACTTACACAGTGGGGTGAGGGTGAAGGGTACTGTGGTATTATTTGGTGGGGTTTTTTTGTGATACAAACATAACAGAACAACAGGTCCTACAGAACAACAGAAAGCCAAGAAAATTGAATAAAGAAGGCCAAGAAGACTGAGAGCTGAATTTGTAGAAAATTTTCCTAATCTATCCCCTCTCTCAAACTAATTATTTCAAGGGTAGAATATTTTCAGGTACGCCCATTGTGACCTGCATTACAAAAAAAAAAAAACAAACCAAAAAAACCCAAAAGAATTGTATATAAAAATGAGGAGTTGGTTTTGTTTCTTTGGGTTTTTTGTTGTTTTTTGGGGTTTTTTCCCCCACAAAAGAAGCTGATTGAAAATGACCTGCTAGGGAGATAATAGAGAACTGTTGCAAATCTCATGCCAAAATTACTTCTTTGGCAAATGGGCCAACTTCTTCTCTAGGGAAGCAACTGTGTTTAGTGGAGATGGTACTCTCTGGAGTGCTGGCAGCTCATTGCTGCCTTCCAAGGCTCCTTCAGCAAATTGCATAAATTCCTTATGTTGCAGTTTCATTTTGCAGTTCAGCTATTGGTCCATGTACCTTGTCCATGACAAACATATAGTATAATATCATATAAATAATAGATACATATAAAATATAAAATGATTGCATTAACTCACGTTTGTAAACCACATAGCAAGTTAGTTGAGTGAGAATTGGATAAAATATTATATTTCTTCATGAAGTTTGTATTTACTTGCAACGTCTGACCTTTCTGATAATTGTAGTGTTTTTATTATATGTTATTATTATTTATATTATATTCTATGAATATTTTAACTCATATTTTTTCATTCTTTTTTTATTTGGTGGGGTTTTTTCACAGTATAATCTCTGTCAGATCAAAATGTCATTTTTGTAGACATGCAAGGTTGTCTTTTTCAACCATTGTGGAAGATCTTGGAAAAGTCATTTCTATGTGGCAAGATGAATAATTTTCTTCTTTTGGTTTGTTTTTTCTGAAAAGCATATGGAGGACATGTTGATCAGAAGAGTCCATAGTATTTTTTTCAGATTAATTTTGAAATAGTACAGTCATTACTAGTCTTTGACATCAGTGCAGTTTTGGGTTATCGTATAATCTGTGGTCCTTTCAGGCATATTCTGATCCTGAAACACACACAGTTCAGAACTTTTGTTAACTCCTCAACTGTCACTGTCTAAGACAGCTGTTTTTTCATGTGTCCTGTTAAAATAAATGAAATGTTCATATTTTAATTCAATATGGCAACACAATACCATTCTAAAAAACTCCTTTCTTACTGACGGAGAAAGCTGTGGAGGTGCTTAATTCCACCACCAGCAGAGAAAAGTAGTTAATTCTACTACTGAAGAGAATTTTTTTCTTTGTCTCCATTCTGGGTTTAGTGCTTTGTCAGCTTCAGCTTCAGATCCTTTAGTAAGAGTCTGTCTAATCTACTGTAGGAAACACAGTTGCCTCCTCCCCTTGAGTGCCAGTGAGTGCACACTATTTTTTGGTGTTATTAGGAGGTTTCAGTAGCCTCTAACCCTATTCATCTCAGCAGACACACTTATGGCTCTGACAATCTATTCCATTCCTTTTTGGATAAGAGCTAAATATCATTCTAAAATATCTCAAGGCATTTCACTGAAAGCATCACTATTTCAAAAAGCTCAGTACAACTGACAAGACTAAATATATTTTCCTCTTTTTGTTTTCTAGTAAGTGAGCAGTGGAGCTAGAAAACCTGGCAGAACTCTTTGTCTTTCCTGCTTGTATCTGTGGAAACTGGTTTGCAAGGTAAATGTTCCATTTTAATTGACTATAATTGTATACTATTATAGTTTCAGGTGTCTAGAATGACCTCATGATACCTCTAGGTTTTAAAGAAAATGCCCATGCTTAAGCTTTCCTCTACACTTTCAGCACTGAATTGTATTAGAATACTCTTACAACTTAAAATAAATGCAATTAGTTCCTTTGGATCCATTAACAAATACACCTCCCTCTCAAGAAGACCGTAAATGTATGCCAAGGTCTAGGTTATTTGTGAGTTTCTGGGGTATTGCTCCAAAATTGCCACCAATCTGAGTGAAAGAACAATTAAGATGAATGTGAATGCATTTATTATGTCAAGATGCAGTCTCTGTATTGTTATGTATTGGTGATGTTGTGTTTATCGATGGTTTTATTAGAAGGAAGACTGAAGGTGATTCTTGAGACCCCTGGCTATATTTACAGTCTTGCTGAACAGTTTTTAAAATGAGAGATTCTTATTTTTGCTCTTAAACATAGGTTTTAATAATGATATTGGAAAGGTAATCATGTTACATATTTGGACAATTTAGTTTTCTAGAGTTTAAAAATACATCAGGGAAACTGGCTTGTTTTGGGAATTAATCACATGACCACGGAAGGCTACTGGTTCTATCAAGAGAATTATGTCCCTTAATACCTTCCTCAGTTTTGGCTAAGGGTCTAGGCTAAATATTATTCTTTCCTTTGACCTTTTCCTTGTCCCATCCCTTAATTTTATCTTTGAAGTTGCCTTAGTTGTCTGGAGGAAAGAATATTCGTCTCTAGTCATTCTGCCATTGAAAATGGCTTTTTTAGTCACGGTGAAAAAAAGAGTTTTCAAAAACTCTCCTCTTATATGTCGTAAAGAATTGAACCACAAGCTATGCAAAAGCTGCTCCAAATGCGTGCTTTTAAAATGGAGTGCTGAGCAGAAGAATTACCCCCTCTTGACAGAAGTGCCACTATTAGCTGTATGTTCAAAGTGGAAAATTGGGAAAATTGGCCCCTTTGAAATATAAAATCAGCATCCTTCCTGGCACCTGAAATTGGGGAGTGAATGTTCTACTCTTCAACATTTGTTTAACGAGCTGAAATCCAAGGCTGTGCATTTTAATATATTGTATTTCTTAAGCAGGGTGAGAAAAAAAAATGAATCAGTTTTTGCTGTGAGTGAAACCATGCTATGAGATGGTGAGTGGTGACTGTAAAAAAAAAAAAAAAAAAAAAAAAAAAAAAGTAGCAGCATTTCTTTCGGGGCTCCTTCTGAGGATGGAAGCCATTTGTAAATACAGAAAAAGGATGACTGGTGTTAGGAACTGCCTTTAAGGTGAGGGGCTAATAGATCCTTGAGGCAGATTAGAGTGAAACAACACTGAAAGATCAGTGTTTATAGGAGAATATATATATATATATATATGTCCTGATTTATATATATATAATGTCCTGATACCTCCCCACGGGGGAGGTATTACAACTGAGTGTAAAGGAGGACATTCCCATAATAAAAAGCACTATCCTGCCTCCACAGGGTCTGCTTCTTGTCAGCCTTCTCCCTTATCTATCTCAAAACCCAGCTCCTAACCTCCTGTGGCGGTGCTCACCCCTTCTCTCTTATGTGGATCAGAGGTTTTGTAATCACACACCCAAATCGTCCTCCTTCCCTCTGGCTGAGGGATGCAAACCTGGCCCCAGCAAAGCACCCTACTGCCTCTGCAAATGGTCCATTGTTTGAGTCCTTAATCAGTCCCTCACAGCTGGTCAGTCTTGCCACCTCTCTTTTATCTACTGGAAATGGAGGAATACTTCCAGTTGTGAGGAAGAGCCCAATCACAATGATTTTCCATGCAGATGCTTAGGCATTGAACAATCAGACTTGCCAGAAAAATGTGGGTGGTGTTGCATTTCAAAGTGGTGCTGGTGCAAGGTCCCCAGGCTTCATACTGTGTTACATGGGTATCTTCTATTTGAGTTTGTGAATCCAACAGAAGTGGGGAATCAGAAGTCTGATGGCTAAAGCCACAATTTTACAAGAACTTAATCACAATTTTCATGATTATGCTGCGTTATGTTTAATGAAAAGTTAGGTATGTACTTAAACACTTGCAGAATTGGAATATATTTGGCTCAATGGTAGCTAAAGAAGTGAGATTGAAAATGATGAGTAAAATTTCCAAAACATCTATGTGTGACATAGCAGCAGGCATGAGCTGGTTTTTCTGTGTCATGTGTGATAATTTGGTATCTTAAGCAAGATAGAAATGACAAAAAATTAATATAATGTTTTAAAATACCATTGACAAAGAATATTTCATTTTATTCCAAAATACTCTTATGATGATTTTTTATCCACAATAACCACCTCTGACCTAGTGGACTTCCTTTGGCTATATGTGTAATTCAATCTGAAGATGCTAGTGATTCTAATGAGTTATGTGCAATTTTTGACATTGACATTTCAATAGCAAAACACCATTATTGAGTTTGGAGTTAGCAATACGTTACTGCCAGTGAGAATAGATTAATCTGTCTTTATGATGATGATGTTGTATGGGGTAATGAGATGTTTTTAATCAGCAAAAAGGGTAGGTTTAGAGTTGTAATTTGAACATTTTATTTTTAAAAACTTTGGAGAATTATTGTGAAGTAAATTGTCTTTTATTCTGTCTTTTCTTTTTCTCCTTCTGAAAAGATCCATTACTGCCTATTTAACTTGTTTCCCTAGTGTTAACCAGCACTGCTGTAAGAACTGATTTTTACCCTCAGTTTCATCCTGCCAGGGTATCAGGTAATTTTTGTATTATCAGATATAGCCAAACATTGTATGAGTGTAGTGCTTGTCTAGAAATAATTAAGTATTATTCTAAAGTATTCTATATTCACTTATATTCCTGATGCTTAAGGATCTCTATTTCTTGAGTAACTTCCCTGAATGTGATATATTGAATTTTTATATTGAGGAAAAAATGCATCTCTTTAACAGTCCTAGAGGAGAAAACAAAAAAAAAAATTCTAGATGATTGTAATTTTTTTTCTGCTCTTTATTCTATGAATCTAGATTTTTAAAAGTACTTATCCAGGGGTGTGGTAGTCTAAGTAGTTAAGGTTTCTCATATCTCTGAGCGTACCAGTCTGGTTGCCTAAAAATAAGTCAAGGCTATCATAACTGCTATGCTTTTGAGACAGGAAGCTACTGTTCTCCATTCTGAAATGGAAAATTTGAATAGTTGTGTTGAAATTACTATAAGTACATACAATGTGATATGTAAATAAAAAGATCAAATCCCCTCAGGTTTAAAGCATCTAAATTTTAATCCACATGGTTGAATAATCTCTGACAATTCAATCTAGTATCTTCAAAAGTAAAAAGTGACTTTGATCAGATCATACAGCCTTAAGGGATCTGATTTTCACTAAATTCTGACCATTCCTTTTATGAAATTCAGGCTTTTTTTTAAATTCAAAATGCATACCCATAAAGTCACTTAGAGAGATCTTTGCTTACACTGGATCTTCAAGACTTGCTGATTCTTGAAACTACCAGAATAAATTAAAGGAATCCATTTCATCCTTTCGGGGTGTTATCTTGAGCTGTTATGTATGCAGTCATCTGCATATATTTCTCTGAGTTGTAACTGGAGTTACATTCTAATTGTAATAGGACTTTAAGTGTTAGGATTTATTTGGGAGTCCTTAAATTTGCTGAATATGAGTGTTGATTTTCCAGATGAAATTCAGAAATAAGTTCTGGAGTATGGACTTGAGGGATATACACTCCAATAGAATCAAAAAATGTTTAAAACTGATGTACAGGAAATAAGACCTTTCTCTGGAGAGATGTGCAGTTCATTCAGTGAAGACACTCCAGTTTCTTCCCTGATCTCTCTAAACATTAAGTCATGTCTATATTTACAGGGGCCTAGAATTGTTGTTTGGAAAATAGAAACTTAATCTCAGTGTTCTTTGTTTTAGAAAAGTAAGAATGTCAAGCAGAGCTGAATAAAAATCTTAAGAGAAACAGTCTACTGGAAAAAGGAAAGCTACAATCCACAAATAAAATGATGTTTTCTTTATGGGTGGAAATGTTGCAAGACTTTGTCATACAACTACTCTGAAGCCACTTCCTGTGTTTTGCAGAAGATAAAGCCATAAGAAAAGGTAGATCTGTTGTTTCCTTTTAGTATCAATGCTTCCATTTTCTATCTTAAGCAATACACCATTTTAAATTGTGTATCTTCCTTGAAACAATGAATTCAGTTCTTCCTTGACTTTCCTTCATGCCTCACTCACAGTTCTCCCGTGCAGCTTTAAATCTTTCCAGTTTGCATTTTCATCATTGCAGCCCAATCTTTGGTATGGAATTTTAAAATGAGAGCTCATCATAGTAAAGTACTGTGCTGCATTTCATTAATCAGAAAGTATATGAGCAGGAAAAAAAGCAATAACTTTGTATACTATTACTGTCAATACAAGGGTGACACTTGAGCTACCGCGATAATAAGGGGTAAAAGGAGACTTTAGCAAGATAATATATGTAACTGTTTAAAACTGAACTGAGTGGGTTGCTTTATCTTGGTGTTGAAAGAAGAATTTTCATGCCTAAAACTGGTTTTCTGACTGGCAAATACCAAACAAAACCAGATCAAATTATAAATGATGATCTTTAAGGTACCTTCCACCCCAGGCTGTTCTATGATTCTATGATAAAAAATATGTTATATAACAGCAGCTTGCTGACATACAGATTTTTAATAACTATATAGCTGATCATATTTTTACACTTTGAATTCTTCTACATTTATTTTTAATGTAGCTGTGCTTTCTGATGTATTTTGTCAGTACCAGTAGAAATTGTATAGAAGCTTTCAGCATTGTCTCTTTCTTGAAAAACAAATTTCAGAGCTTTATTTCGTCCTTGTTTACTGCATCAGTATGAAATAAATCATCCCTAGACTAGAAGATCATTCCCAGACTCACTGTATATTTAACCATAATCATGAAGGCCACTGCCTTCTGCCTCATTTTATTCATGTGCACAGGACTTTTTACCAGCCGGGGGATGTTTAAGCAGGTGAGACCTCAGACCTCAGGAAAGGCCAACCTGAAAAGCTGCAATCAAGTGATAGATGTTGAGGAGCTCTGCCAGCTCCCTGTTGAGCCTCGCCTCAAATCTATTAAAAAGCCTTTGAGTGTGCAAGGAAGAACAGGTCACCCAGTCGTGAATGAGAATAACTATAGGTCAATAGAGCTTTAAAATAATACAATTTGACATATATCGAGAAAACACTCAAGGGGAGAGGCCATGTAGCACAGTGTGTGTGCTGTCCTGGAACATGGAAAAGGAGTTAAGGGTACTCCAAAGGTAGAAAAAGGTATTTCTTGCAAATAGTTCTTCAAAAATGGCTTCTGTCACTGTAAATCTTACTAGAAATATCACAAGAGGAAATTCAACTGTCATCACATTCTTAAACACTTAAAAGCATGAAGGATGAGGAGTGGATGTAGAATAATAACAAATATATCACCTCAGTAAAATATGAATATTTTTATGATAAATCGGAGGTAGGGAAGCATCATATTCCTTTCTTTATATATAAATAGCAGGCTAGAAAAAAAGAGTATCTTCAAATTTCTCAGAGGGTCATCAAGGTGTTGTGAAGATTACTCTTTAATTTGTTAATTTGCTTAGGTAGAGCCCCTGTGGTGACTCTGGTGTTCCATCTCTGAAACATACTGATATTTCTTTGAAGGCCATTATTTGAACTCACTGTAGTCAGTATGCAGAATAAGTCTGTGCAAAATGCATTTTTCTCACACATAAAGCTGTTTCTGCCCCTGCAAATGGGAGCATAGATTTGAAATGTTTCTGGAATCATTTCTCTACAAAATTTAGCATTCTAATGGGGAAAAATATTTGGAAACAATTGCATGAAATCAAAGCAGTAATAATTGAAAGATTTAAAGTAGCTGCTATTCACAAGAAAAGAAGAGCTCTCTCATACCATTTATTCAAATGTATTCACTCTAAAAATAATCATATATATTGAGAAGAAGCCGCCACCATTTCAGTTTCTCTGTTACTTGTTAGACAAGATCAGTGCCTCAGTCAGACACGTTGACCATTCAGATGATGGAGTGATGGAGAAAAGGGAGTGAACAGAGGACTGAAATATTTTAGTTTGGACATTGGGGGGTTTGGAATGGGATGATCTTTATGACCTGTCCAACCAAAGTCTTTCTGTGATTCTGCGATTACAAGAGCAGTGATGCTTTTCCAAATCAAAGATCCGGTATTATGGGACAAAGTAGGCTATTTCTGCAGTATTCATGCATATATAAAAATAGGCCATTTCTAATACCTCTGATTTTCATTCAGGTCAAATCTATATCATTTGGCAAGAAAATTAAAGGTCATATGCTAAGCTAATGTAAATCCTGTTATCGCTGAAGTTTTATTAATTTACAAGAAGTTATAATAATCCTTAGGCCTGTTTTCAAAATTCTGCCCACTCTATATTGGAGCTTATGGAAGAAACATTTTGAAATTTTTTTGATGAAAACATTTATGGAAGTTGCTGCATTTTTTCATTTGAACATTTTCCAAGCGAAGATGTTTATGATTTTTTTTTCATATAACATATTCTTTAGTTTTGTTTTGCCTAAAAAAAATACCAGATATTGAAATTCTGGAGAAGCTTGTTACGTGCAGTAACAGCCTTCACATGGTATTCAGGAACCAAAAATACATCTGTTTTAATTTCAGTTATGAAATATTAGGATCGCCTACACTATGCTAGCAAATCAGTTATTATTTAACAAATGTTATGAAGAGAGAAGAAAAAAAGTGACAGCTATGTTGTTCATACTTTTAAAAATGGATATTTACAGGATCCATAGAAAGCTAACAGCTACTTAAATGTTACAAAAAGTAAAAAAATAAAACAAAACCAAAATCAAACTTAAATCAAATGCACCAAAATTATTCATTTTCATGCAAAAAAACCTAGTGTGCTTACAACTGGAAATATGGAAGAGGGCTGAGGACCCACAGTTTGAAAGTATGTAAACATTTTATGTCTGTATATTTATTTACAACTCACAGAATAGTTTTCAAATATTTGGTACTATATCTTCACTAATTATGGTGTTTGCACTGAATGTTTTCTTCAGAATAATAAGTTAAGCCAGGTGACTTGATCTTGTCGTCACTAGATTGCTTGGGTGGTACTAACATCATTGCAAATACCTGAGCCAATAAAGTTACCAGTATGGTCAGCTAGTTCTAAAACTATGCTTAACTTATGCACTGCCTAATCGTTGTTTTCATGCTTTTCCAAATAAATAAATAGAATAAATATAAAGTGACTTTTTTTACTTCCTTTTCCCCCTTTTGTTTGAAAACCACTCTTTTTTTTTAAAGAGCATTTATTATTAGTGATGGGCTTTTCTCGTTTCTTCTCAAAATGTCACAATGGATCACATCCATATTTATCTGCCTAGCTACTTTATGCTATTTACAGTACCCCACTTTCCCACTTTTTCATGGGCCACACTGTAACATCGGGTATCTCTTCATGCTTAGAAAATTTTACACTTGTGAAGGACGACTACCTGTTGCAAAAACAGAACTGTGGCACTTGCAGCTTTATTCAGAATTTTTCAAGGAACCTGTGGTGTCTGAAACAGCAGACGCCAATAATATAAACCTTTCTTCTAATGTAAACCTTTCTTCTTTCAAATTAAGGTCATTAACCCCTGGTCCTATGTGAAAAATATACCCTTGTGAAAAATTATGCTTGTTTGCAATTCAGTGTTCACGTGATGCAAAACAGAAAAAAAAAAGTCAAATAAATAAAACCTCAGAAGGTAGTGAGATCATACCTTTTAAGCTTGAATATCTCTGGGGAAAAAATACTTTTAGCACAGCTGTGTGCAGGAGCTAAAGAAACTGCATAGCATCCCAAAAAGCAAAAATCATGTCACTGAGGGTGAAAGTGATCAGAATTTTGAAAGTGGAGGTAATGGACAGAAGACAGGATATAGAGGAAGTGTGGAATTAAGTTGTAGTATGAAAGAAGTACCGGGGGTTCAAGCGAGAGTCAATTTTGGCAAAACTGACGAAGATGACAGATAGATAAACCTGAAGAGTAAATCGCTCAGAAGAAAAAAATTACTTTTGAATTTTGAGTGGAAACTATTCTGATTAATGCACCTCATCCATTTGCGTTAAGATTCTAATCCTAACTACTCAAAGTTCCTTCACATTTTTTGAACTGTATAGCTATGAAGACTACTCCATAGTGGGATGTGAGGAACTTACACATTTTAAGCTGTAAATTATGTAATGTGAGAATATTCCAGCTTCATTTAATCATATTATAGAGCTTCTTAGCTCTGCTGAATGTGTTAATTACAGGAATTCATTTTACCAAAGTGGTATACAATGTGCAGAAACAGAATAAAATAAAACACTTAGTGCTGCTGTTGTTAGCAAAATGTGTCTTTTGTGAGTAGCATCAGGTAGATGGATAGCAGAACTGCATCCTGTGGAGAAAGACACATTTTCTGGGTCACTAAATAGTCAGTTTGCTCAGTTTAAGTATAATAGTAATTGAAGGGTAGAAGATTTACGGTGGATTGGGGATTCCAGTTCACTAAATAAAACAGTTTTTGGTAGTCAGAAAAGATTTTTTTCTTCCTTTATGGACTGACCAGGTCCTGGGATGTTTCCCTGCTGTTTGAATTCCATTTTTTGCCTGAAGTTCATTTATTCTGCAGGGAGCAGACAATCTCAGATAGCAGCCCATACGTCTATCAGGTAGAGGGATGCTGTGAGGGCTGTCATGTTCCGTCTTTCATTTTTTTCCCTTCAGTTACATAAATAACAAGAATTTCAACCCTGTCACTCCAGGATTTTGTGAACCCGTGAACACACCCGAGAGTGACTAAGGGCAGCATTGGATACTACAGGCTCTGAGGCATTTGTTTTTTCCATCTTCAGCCAAGAATGGGTCAGCTTAATTTCAAAGAAGTTGTGAGTAAAGCTGAAGTCCTCTGAAGGACTCTCTCACAGGTCTGTGTCTGCCCCACTGAGATCCAGCTGCAGGGATGGCAGTGCCTTTGCACTTGTGCTCCTGTCCAGCTTAACCCAGAGGTAGACATGGAAGGATTTGTCCTTTTCAGTCAGGTTGTTTTCAAAATGCTGTCTTATTCTGGAGGCTGCTGCATAAAGGAAAAGGCTAGATACTTCAAAGGAAAATCCAGATAGACAGTTATCCTGGCATTGCTATATGTTCTTTCTTTACTACAATGCCAAGTGTTCTCATTCAGTTAAAGTACCACGCTTACCTTACAGAATCTTGTAATTATATATTTCAGGTTAAAATACCAGGATTTTTATCTCTACTCTGAAGTTTTCACTGTGATTCAAAACCAACACTTTTAATATATGCAAAAAGAAAGAAAAATACTGGAATTGGGTGGAAAATTATTTCTCAAATAAGTATTTAGCAGAGCAATGAACTTTGAATTAAAACCTGATGGAAAGTAGTATTTAGATAATTTTTCCTTTGAAGACAGTCTTACTGAGGTCTTTAAAAGTAAGCACATTGTACTTTTGAATATATGTTATGTTTTTAAATAAGTTATCCTGCTTTTTGAGACAATTCTCAGATCTCAAGTGTATGAAATAGTGTTCAAGCATACAGAAATAGTATTAAAAAAACCCAAAACCAAACAACCAAAACCCATAAAATTACCTGGGTGGCTTTATTTACTAATCTGCATCTGGTTACATGATTACATTCCAGAAATATAAGCTGTATTTTCAGTTGAAATTGAGACTCTGAGAGGGAAAGGCTTTACACTGTTGTAGCCATAATTTAAAGGACATGAAGGACTAGGCAAGTGTAGGGCTTTTATGAGTCTTCTGGCTGTGTCCTATGTGGTGGTGGGAAACACGACTGTAAGAATATCGTGTCTTTTGGAGTTTTAGTCCTTATAGTCCTGAATAAACTGTGATTGTTGCATATATTAAAAGTGAAACAAATTAGATTTATTATGTTCTTAAATAACAGTCCTCAAGGGAAAAAAAAGAATTATTGTACTTATTTGTGTATTTTCCAGCTCCTCCTCCTCTTTCTCCACCCTTGTCACACATTTTTAAAGAGTATTTATTGCAATAGCATCTTCTGGAATTTACTTATTTAACTGATAAACAAAAGAATTTAAAAGATCTTTCAAAAATTCAAGAAAATTTGAAACTATTTTGAGGTAAGCCTCAAAGTAAGTATCACTGACATTTCTGGAGAGTCTGTGTTGAACAGCAGAAGACAGATCTGCACAGTTCTGGAAGTGGTACAAAGGACAACCTGTTCTCTTTGCAGTGATTTTGCTTCCCATCTTCTCCCAGGTAACAGTAGAAGGTGTTTCTTCTTTGGTCTTCATCCCTCGTTAGTGCACAATTTTGTTTAAATCTTCGGGAACGTTCTTGGGCGTCTTGCTACTCTGCATCTGACTAGCCATGTTATGGAGTGCCAGTATATTATAAGCATGAAAAGTTTGAACCCAGTATGAAGCACAAAATAAAAATCTTTGTTGGTGCCAAATGGCAAAGTTTAGTCTTTTGTTAGATCTTCTCAAAAGCCCGTCGCTCACACTTATCATCTAGGTTTTCTTGTGATTGTTAGTGGCAGAGACAGTCAACGCTGCTCCAAATGTCATTCAAATCATGGCAATGCCTCATCTTAAGCAGATTCTACATTGACCTTCACCTTAAAAATAGTAGAGAAACGTGGCTTTCTACCTTTTGCCCATATATGGACACTTCTTTCTTTCAGTTCAATAACAATGTTGGTAGATGGTAAAACTAACTGTGGAATCACAGTCTACTTTTTCCTGTGTTTCCTTCTCTTTTGATACACAGCTAGGACAGATTTAGTTAACAAGAGAACTTGGACTGTAGTTACTATGACTTTTTTACTTGTTGTTTCAGTTTGCAACCTAATTTCACTGTCTTCCAATCAATGTAAGGGCATAGGGAAAGGATACAGTTTCGGGTGTTTGTACATTCATTGTTTCATAAACTAGAATCATTAATATTCCTGGAGTTCAAAATAGAATCATAAATCATGCCTTTAGGAAGTGGAATGTTATGCTTCTAATAATGTTCATTTGAAGATTAATTTGCAAATCCGGGGCCAATGCATATATTTTAGAGGTCAGAGGCAGATAACCAAATCTGAAGGCTTTGTGCAAATATTTGCATATGTGTCAAGCCATAGTCAGAAAATCCAATTTACCACTGGAAAAATAAAAAAACCTCAGACTTTTTCCTTTTTTGAGGATTTTTTTTTAATGTCTCTTTTGCTGCTTCAGTAATACCATAGCACAATTGCCAGACCTGTAGTTTGAGTCGTGTTACCACTGTAGATTATGCGATGCCTTTCTTTATGTTAGGAAAGTGTCACAAAATACTGAATTTCAAACAGGACTGATTATGTAGATAGACCTTGAACCTAGTTATTTTTTACTCTTTTTTTTTTTTCTTAAGTGCTTTGTGGACAGATAGAGCATGAGTAAAGGCAGGGATTGATGAAGAGCTTTAAATTACTGATTTTGGAAAGAAGTTCCCTAACAACAAGCATTAGTTCTTTTCTGATTAGTATTAACTAAATTAATTATGCAGTAACTCCCCCCTGATAAAACCATCTTGGAGGTGTCACATTAATTTCTTTATGGTGGCACAAAAATGAAATAAGGTCAGCAATAAAACTGTCCAAATGAAATCATTTAAATTTTTCTGACAATGTCAGAGAAGAATTGTCCGATAAGTACTTGATTTAAAGCAAACTAAAAAGATCATGATGGAAAAATTATTCTCTAAAAAAATACTTCTATTTAATTTTGAACATTTTTTCTTCTAAAAATAAAACTACAAGAGCCTGTAAACACAAATCAAAATACGTAGTTGAAAAGAACGCTCAAGTTACAATTTCTTTCACATTATTTAATTTTTACCTTACCAAAGCACCTGGCAAAATGAAAAATGAGTTCATAAAATATCTGTTTCACTGAATTTTTTTTTAAATTACAAGTAGGGCCAAAAATTCCCAAGTACTGTTCCTTTGTATGAGAAAATTTTTGTCACAGTCAGATGAAATCAGCTTGCTTTGTTTGTTTTTTTTCTGGTTAATTAACATGTATCAGTTAGCCTAGATAAAAATACATCTTACCTCCACTCAGCATCTTGCAAAGGTAAAATTATTACGTTACTTTTCTCAGGTTTTCTTCATTAATATGTATTAAAACCAGTAAGAAATAAAAAGAATAATTATGATACTTCTAAATTTAGGTATACATGAAATTCTACCTACTATTTTTAAAAACCAAATACTTGCTACAGATTGATCAGATATACTGGGCTTCCATAATGAAGACTGCATCTGTTTCACTTGACAAAAAGATATTTGAGGGAAAGTGGGAGACTTCAATACATAGTCAATAGAAATAAATAAGCATTTTCTCTCAGAAGAATTGGGACAATCAAACAAATATTCTGGAAGAAAGTTGAGAGCTCCGAAGGGAATATTTTGACAGAATGGGAAATTTATGGAATGATTATCCCTGGAATTTGTGAAGGACAATTCATATATGGGTTGAGGAACGTATCAGGAAAGTGAAATAGAGCAGAAGTTTTTTGATGTCATCGCAATGATGCAACACCTGACCTGGAAAACCCATCAATCTCTGCTTGCTAAAAGTGTTTGTAGGGAATAATAGCAAGTACTCACTTCTGAGCTTTTCTTACTGCTTCCCAACAGAGACATAACATCTCAATAGTCACTTGGTTTTACCAGACAGTGGAACTACCATTACAGTGCTAGGAAGCATTTTAGTTCAAGTTTTTCTCTTTTTTTTTTTTTTTTTTTTTTTTTTTGAGAAATGCTCATAGTAATATCTTCTGTAAGTTAAAGGTCCAACTATATTTCAGAAATAAATTCTGCAAAGAGTCATATTCATGAAAAAAGTGGTATTGATAGGTTGATAAGATATACAGGTTAGAAATAAAAAAAATGGGTTGACAGTATAAAATTATTGTTTAAATTCTTTATTGTTGATAATTTCATATTTTAAATGAAATTATTATTTACATATATGTTTGCTGTGCAGGAAATTACTTCTTTAACTCCACTAAAATATTGTCAAGGTTTTACTTATAGATACAGTAAAACTTTAAAAATAAGAATGAATTAATAACTTGCACTTTACAGTCAGTGCTGAAATAAGAATATGAAGTAATTTTACATCAATTTCTTTTATTCACCTTTCCTTTAATTTAGTCAAAATTAAGCCAAATAATACTCTGAGGTGTTACTTTCAGATAAGGCCATACTTCTAGGGGCATAATTTCCCAAATGTCTAAAATTTGTGTGAATACTTTTAATTGACAAATCATGTTCTCCTAAAAAAAATTCTCTCCTAACTAGTTTGCACTCTCAGTTTGCAAAATTATGCTCTTATTTATTTTTGTTTAAAAATGTAACAGGTTGGGTGTTGGGTTTGGGGTTATTTTGTTTGGGGTTTTTTTTTTGTTTGTTTGATTTGGTTTAGGTTTTTTATTTTGGTTTTGGTTTTTTGTTTGGGTTTTTTGTGGTTTGTTTTTTCTTTTTTTTTTTTTTTTTGGAAGGGTGGGAGTTTGTTTGCTTGTTAGGGATTTTTTGTTTTTTTTTAATTACTAACTTGATAATACAGCTTGCAGTGACTTTTCAGCTATAACGCAGGAAACAAATCCTACTTCACCTTGCCACTTCAAGACAGGATGCAGAATTGGATTTTGTTATTGTACATATTTAAAGGTGCACTAAAGACAATAAGTTAATGATGAATGTTAAATGATTATACATGCTTTATCTTCCTCTGGGCTCCAAATAACTAATCACTGATGAGGAATACCTGGAATAAAATTACTAGGGTTCACAATCCGTTATTTAAGATTTATTCTGTCCTAATTCCATACATAATTTGGGCCCAGATCTGTTTGTCTTGTGTGTCTTCACATCAACCAAAGTGAATTTCAGGTTCGAGATAACAGAAGACAGCTACTCAGGAAACCCAAGTCCTCTTCTGTCTGACAGAGAGAGCTGACAGGGTGACCCACTGCAAAGAGGCAACAGGAGAGAATAACTGCACAACACATTCCCTCAGAACAGTCTTTGTGGACATTTTTGTTTGCTTGCTTTGTTCTTCTGCATCACATCAGAAAAGTGCGAGTACAGTTTTCTGCTGAGGGTAGAAACTGACTGGGGATTTCCTCCCAAACCTGAGACCTGTTTGCCACGGCTGCAGAGTTGGCACATATTGCACATGTTGCACTCTGGATTACACAAGAAGAACAAAAGGTCACTTTTTTCTTAATTAAATCTTACGCATGGATTTTGAGCATGTTTCTAAACTGTGAGGCATCAACAAATGGCAGAGGAAAATAAGTTTTTCTTCAAAATTGAGAATGTCCAGATGGGAAATCAATCAATACAGAAATAAATGTCATTGTCTTTTGGGGTAATTTTTTGGTTCGTCATTGCTTCAACAACCAGTGTACATTCTCTCAGGCAGGGAGAACTATGTGGCTTGGAGATACCTACGTTTTTAGCTGTTGCAGCAGCTTTATTGGATCCAGAGTACTGCTGTTCAAAAACTGAGCAGCTCAAAAAGCAGGAGCACCGTACCAGAGCCAGGGCAGAGGTGCAGAAGGGTGTTATGGCCTGGGGATCTCATGTCTGTGCATGCAAGCACAAGTGATTGCTTTGCAGCACTGCTGTGCAATTCCAGTAACACTGTATGGCAGCCAAGGTGGCTGCTTCCCTAAGGGGTCAGGGGAGGGAGGATTTCAGCCATTTCTTGTCACTTTGCAAAGCATCATTTTAGACTGTCTTGCTAATAAATGAAGTGTAGCTTAGGGCAGAGAGACTTACCCTTCAGATATAATTTCAATCTGAAAACTTTGGGGATTCCCATATCCTTTTTTACTTGTGTATTTGAGTTTGGAATGTGATTATCTGTATTTAGTGATGTTTGGCCATGAAATAATTCTGCTTGTTAGTAAGAAATTAGTAGAACTGACTTTTACATTAAGAACTTTTTTCATTTCCTTTCTAACAAGAAGAAATTTTCTAGATCGTTATGGTTAAGGTAGAAAGATTTTTTTTTTTAATGAGATAAAATGCAACAAGTTTTCCGAGATTATGTATCAGGCTGCTGAAAAAAGCACTCACAACTGCCAAGTCCTAATCCAACTCTCTATTTATATAGCTGAACAACACAATTGTCTTCTGGGAAGATACATTCCCCACAGAAAGCTGAATCAGAGAATGGCTTGGATTGGAAGTAATCCAGCTTCGAAGATCATCTAGTCCAACCCACCTGCAATGGTCAGGGACATCTCTCACCAGATCAGGAGGCTCGAAGGCCTATCCAACATGAAGAGATCTAGGGGTGGGGTATTCAGGGTAATCCGTGCCACTGTTTTGCCACCCTCGTTGTAAAGAATGTTCTCCTTATGTTCAGTCTATCCCCCTTCAGTTCAAAACTCTTGCTCCTTGTCCTGTCTCCAAAGACCATAGAAAAAATTTCTGGTTTTTGTACAAGCTCACTTTTAAGTACTGTAAGGCTGCAGTGAGGTCTCCCGGAGCACTCTCTTCTGCAGTCTGAACAAACTTAGTTCTCTCAGTCTTCCTTCATAGGGAAGATGTTCCAGCTCTCAGATCATTCACAGATCATGGAGTATCATTTACATGGTCCTCTTCTGGATCTTCACTATCAGATTCATGTATTTCTGTGCTGAGGACCCCAGAGCTGGATGCAGTGCTCCAGGTGGAGTCTCACAAAAGCAGAGTAGAGGGGCAGAAACTCTTTCCTCACCCTGCTGGCCACGTTGCTTTTGATACAGTCCAGGTTATATTTGGCTTTCTGGGCTGCGAGTGCACAGTGACTGGTCATGTCCAATTTTTCATCCACCAGTATCCATTCTTCGCAGAGCTGCTCTCAATCCCTTCATCCCCCAGTACTGATACTGGGGGTTGCTGTCAGCCCAGGTGCAGGACTTTGCACATGTCCTTCAGGAGGTTTGCAAAGGCCCATTCCTCCAGCCTGTCAGGGTCCCTCTGAATGGCATCACCTCCCTCCAGCAAATCAACTTGGTGCAGTCTACAAACTTACTGAGGGTGCGCTTCACCCCACTGTGACATTGAGGAAGATGTTAACAGGATAGTTACTAGTATAGACCCTAGAGGGACATCTCTTGTCAGTGGTTTCTATTCGGACATGGAGGCATTGATTTTAAAACTCCTTGGACATGACGATCCAGCCAATTCCTCACCCAATTAACTGTTCATTCATCCAACACGTATCTGTCCCATTTAGCGTCAGGAATGTTTTGGAGGACCATATCAAAGGTCTTATGAGTAGATTACACCTGTAGCTCTTCCTTTGTCCACTGATGAAGTCATTCTATCACTGGAAGCCACTGGATGGATTAATCAGGACATGGTTTGGCCTGTGAAGTCGTGTTGGCTGTGTCATCTCTCTGTTTCATATGCTTCAACATAACTTCCAGAATAATCTGCACCTTACAAAGCACTGAGGTGAGGCTGACTGGTTGGTAGTTCCCATAGTCCTTCTTATTACCCTCCTATTAATTACTTACTATTATGTCAGAACTGCTTTTATTTTTAGTTTCCTTATGAGAGAATTTTTTTTTTCATTCTTTATTCAGAAATGTAAAGGTGATTTGCATAATGAGGGAATAGAAAATAGTGTAACGTCTTAACGTATTCTGAAATTACTTTGGTCTAAGCTGATAGCTTGTTTTTCATGATTTTGTGCCACTAGACCCAAGAAAAGCTAAGGAAAACCCATGACTAAGGTCATAATTTTCAGACAAGAACACTGCACTTACAAAATACATATCCAGTAAACTTCTATAAAGCAATAACAGTTGCAAACATACGAGTTGCTAATGATTTATGACAATATCTCATTGAAGATAAACCGTATGGCTTCTTATGAAGCTGCTTCATGGATTTTGATTTTCTTCTCATGTTCTTCAGTTGCAGAAGAAAACACTTTCAGGTATTAGCTTCCCTATAATAAAGCCACTCCATAATGTAGTGTGTCTTCACATGTGGAGACATAGCTGCCCCAAGCTGCCAATGTCATATACCATAACACTTGCTTTAGGGCCAGTGAGTATTTCCTTGGAAAATGTATTCTATAGGGACAGAATATTAATTGCTGGTAGCTACTCTATCATCTTGAAAAGACAGTGATTTTAGGGTTACCAGTTACTGCTTTATTAACAAGCTGTTACAAGACCTCTAATTAAAGGAAGACTCACATCTACTTTTATGTACAGCAATAATCATTAATAATGGCAAAAATATTGCTGCCTTACAAGCAGTGCTATCTTTTCTGCTAGTTTTTTAAGAGTAAATTTCTAGAATTACTTTCTACTGTAATACTCTGTGCTTCTCTTAATGTAAATTGTAGGAGATGTGAGTCAGGACATGATCTTTTTGATCATCTGTATTCTCTTTCATAATCTCTTGCAAATGAACACAGGATGAATACTCCTACCTTTAAAAAGGAAAAAAAAAAAGGTGAAATGTGTTTATGTGCATTTTGCAATGGAGGTCTTACTAATGTTTTATGAGACTAACAGAAGCAATTGTAAATTGAATCAGGAAAATTTGGCTTTTCTTCTATGATTTTCCTGGGGTGAAAACACAACACCTAAACTTTTTTGAAGACCTTTAACACTTGAAGACCTGATTTTTAACACTGTTTTTTTGGGAATAGGTCCTATGTTCGTGTCTTCCATTGTGCAAGAAAGACCTGAGGATACTTGACATTCCACCATGAATTTGTTGCTAAGGACTTTGCACTTGATCCTTGCACAAAGTAAAATTTTGAAGTGGTCATGAAATATTGTTTCAAGTATTGTACCAGCCTTTGTGTCTGAGATGATCGAAACTTCAGTTTCATTAATGCAAAATGTGTATATTTGCTAAAGACTGTGTGTGGTAGTTCCTATCAGAAGAGAAAAAAGGAGAAGGAGAAAAAAGTTCAATACAATCTGCAGAAGAGAATTTCTCTTCTTACTCCAAAACACTATCACATACAGTTAATATTAGACATGTCAAAGAAATAATTTCTGTAAGACATTTTCTTCCATCCCCATCTCCCCACCAAGGTTAATTCACCAAAATCATGATGTGCAAATCAAACTCAAAAACTATAATGATGCAGTAGGTATAGTACATATAAGTGTTAAAATTAAAAGCATTTAAGGTAAAAATAAAATAAAACAGAGTGTGTAAAATTATATAATTTATTTCTTAGGAAGCCCCTTTCCCCTGAACGAGATGTCAAGACATTTGAGAAAATAGACACTACCTGTATTGAATGGATATTTTCTTGTGAAAACATTTGGTTATGAAATGTCTTGCTGGCTGATGGTTGTACAGATTCATGACATTGTATTAGACATAGATCCTGTAAAACACACATGCCTTTGTTTAATAAGAGGTTCAGAAATACAAGGAGCAATCATAAAATCAAAAATTTTGTTTTTTTTTTTTTTCTTCTGTGCACATGATTCTTACTGTTAGAAGTTCTTGGCAATGGTTGGCAAATTATGTATGTGAAAGCTGAACACAAATAATCCACTTAGTTCTAATTGTTGAAAACAGCTGCTAGTGGACAGTGTTTTTTGTAGAAGCAACATTGAAATTATTAAAAAAAACCAAATAAGTAAAATTAACCGGGAATATATTCAAAAGTTTTTAATTCTCTTATTTGTAAATTAGTCTCTTGAGGTTAAATCTGGCAGAGTAAAATCAATTACAAGCTTCAGCCTAAAGAATTTTTTATAGAATATTTTTATTTAATAAACTACCAATTTCCCACAAGACAGTAAAACTCGTTGATATTTAGATACAAGTGACATAAAATTGGCTCTCTGGCTCTTCTGTTTAAATATCTTTAATAGGACTTTGCACACTAGAAATATATTTTGGTATTAAACAAAGTCAATTTTGCTGTCTCTCTATGGCCTTCTAAGGAAAAGCAGATGTATGAATAATATAATCCATCATTAGTAGTAACAGTATGAATAAAACACACACCATTTATATGTGGCTGGAGAAAGGGTACTCAGCTGGCTAACTTTTGGAAGGCCATGTAATGCTTTGAACTAAACTTGCTGACAGGGTGAGCTGGGGTCATCAGTCCATTTGATGCTCTACTGAGCTTAAGTAAAAAATGTGAGAAAGTTCATAGGTGAAAAATAGCAGATAAAGACTATCATTTATACAAAACACAGAGAACAACTCAGTGTTAGACCTTGCACTTCCAAGCAAATGGGAATGGAAAAGGAAACCAGATACTCTATTGACATCCCATTTTAATCCTTGTTAGAGAGAGCATTTCTCAACATCTCCTCCAAATATATCCAGGAGAAATTGTGGAAAATCTTTGCTGAAAAACTGATGTTTCTCATGTAAAAGGATTCCAAAGGTTTGGTATATTTTATTGTTTCACCATTCCTTTACAACATTTTTGTATGTAAAATAAAAAAATTAAGATTTGTATCACTTTCCTAAAGGATCGTATAAGTAAACAGAAGAAGCAGAATTTCAGTTGCAGCAGGCATTCAGAAGAAACTTTAAAAGATGTGTCATAGTTTAACTGTAGCCAGCAATTAAGGACCTCACAACCATTCACTCAGTTCCCTGTGGTAGGATGGGGGAGAGAATTGAAAGGTGAGAAAAATCCTGGGCTGAAATAAAACCAGGTTAATAAATAACATATAATAACAAAAAATAATAATAAAAAATGAAGTAACAAAGGAAACAAACAAAACAAAAGTAACAAAGAGAGAAATAAAACCCAAGAAAAACAAGCAATGCAGATGAAAAACAACACCAACCAGTCAAAGACCAGCCAGTTCCCAAGCAGCAGCCCCTGGCCAGCTTTCCCTGTAGTTTGTGTGTTGAGCATGATGCCATATGGCCAGTTGGGGTCAGCTGTCCTGCCTGTGTTCCCTCCCATCTTCTTGTGCACCAGCAACCCTTTTTGGCAAGGCAGTGTGAGAAACTGAAAAGTCCTTGACTTACTGCAAACGCTGCTTGGCAACAACTAAACCATCAGTGTGTTATCAACATTATTCTCATCCTAAACCCAGAACACAGCACTATACCTGCTACTAGGAAGAAAATAATTCTATCCCAAACAAAACAGGACAAAAGGAACATTGACTTGTTTAATTTATTTGTTTTCCCCCTTTTTTCCTGCTTCCACTCTCTGAGACAGACAGCTCCTCCCTATTTCACAGCCTGATTGTGAAACATTATGATGAAGTTATAAATGGAAAGCAAAAATTTATGCCACTTGTTCAGATTAGAACAGGATGTTCCTTCATTAAAACAGACTCACTGGTCTGACTGCTGTTTATTACTGAGTTTACTGTTTAGAAAAATACATAAAATACTACAATACAATGAAAAAGAGCAGTAAGGGCTATTAGACTTGCAGAAGGTGTTAGTCTTTCATTATCATCTCCTCTATAGTTGTGTTCTTTAGCTGTCACGAAATATGAACCAAAAAACTCCCTAGTCTTGTTACAGTTAAAAAAAAAAAATCTCTTAGCACTAATAGAGCTTTCTGCTCTATCCAATGGAGTAGAATGAGATGCTAAACTAATATAAAATAATAGAACAAGATCTAATAGAATTAGTATCCTGATACTAATTATTCATCATCTGAGAACAAAAGATAATTGTGATGATGCTTCCCTAAAAGCTTACTTTTTCCTTTTGACAGGATGAGTTCAGAGGTGGAAATTATGTAGTAGGAGAAATCAGTTAAGATTAAAAGGAAAAAAGATTGGATGGTTCATGTCAAAAAGGGTAACTATTTCTGAACAGAGATTTTATAACATTATTGCTAACTTCCCAATGGACTGTGATGTTCCTTCTTGTTTTTGTGTGGTTTTAATTGAACATGGTTTAGATCTTATTAAAGGAATTTTCTCATTCTGATTTTTTATTTTCCTCATTGTATAGTCTGGATTAATTCATTGATTCAAAATAGATGAAAAGTCAAACAAAAATAAGTGCACTGCTGAGCAAAACCAAAATTTTCATAGTAGCTCTACAAAATGGTGTCAGATATCATGGTCCCAAATTCAGTGGACAGAAATCTCTTTATTGATAGGGAGCTCATATAGTTCGATAGTGGGAATAATTCCCGAACTAGGTGTTTTAGCAATGCTTGAAGGAAGGCAACAGTTAGTGATTAGGGGAGGGGGGCATTACCTTTTCTTATTTTGTTTTGCAGGTTTTAAGGACAGCACACATTCAGATTGGAGAAAAAAAAGCATCAAACAAAACCTTCATTTCCATGTAAATAAAATCATCCTTAATAACCTCTAGTATTGTAAAGGAACCTATGGACACTTAATTTGAAATAATGTGTTCATTGAAACAGTCCTATATGTAGACACTTGTTGCTATATATTACTATATATTACTATATACACTTGCTACTATATATTACCATATATACTAACTACTTGTTAGTAACTATAGTAACTATATATTACTATACTATATTTTATTACAGGATTAGTTCAACAAAGGTAAAACAAATATACCATTATAAGTTCCACAAGCTATTTATACTCTCTACAGATGTTCTGATAGATATTCATGTATTTGTTTCATACAGTTTAATTATATCTTTCATTTCAATGTCATTCAGACGTCCACTGTTTTATTCTGTCTCTCTCAAATAGACTTTGGGCCAGACAGGGGGAGGTGTGTTTGTAGTCTCAGTGATTTTGATTGCATCCATCATCTTTAATTCTCAGATTTTCCTTTTCTCATTAAATTTTAGTTTTTATTTAAAATTATTAATACATTAAAAATTATTCAAGTTATAGAGTCAGGTTTAAGAAGTTCCAGCATGCATCCCTTCACAAACACCTCAGGTTTTTTACACCTCAGCCCATATATTTATTGTGAGGCTAACTTACCGTCTGGGGCCTTTTCCACTTTCTCTCTTCCTTTCTTCTCCTGAACAGATCCTTGGTTTTAATAAAAGAAGAATGCACTGCTATTTCATTGTAACTAACTCTCAGTAATTTTTGAGTTGCATTGTTCAACATGCATTGTGAAAACTTTTTATTTTCCTTCTTAATATAGCTCTTATGATAACAATTCAAAAGTCCCAGAAAGACAGAGATACAAATGAGATGGCTGGAGAGTTACCCCTTTGGGAATTACAGTGGGAAGTATGCAAGAATACCATCAAAACCATGCCTTCTTAAATTTGTGTCTTTTGTGTGGGAAAAAAAAAAGAAAATGAAACATCAAAGATTCCAAGTATTTTCTGTTACCTGACACCATCCTAGGTTAAAGACAAAAAGGACAAGGCAGGAATCAAAGTATTTTAATAAATTTCTAATTCATTTGTGTGACAGTGGGAAGGATTTTATCTGAGGCAAATGGTTGAAATCTAGAAGTGCAGGAGTGTCATTTCCTGTGGTATTCCTGCCCATCAATTCACTCTTCATTGGGAACCTGTGAGTAGACATTAGTCAGGCAGTTTGGAAAGCAATGATGTGCTTCACTGTTGAGTAGGCTACTTAATGAGCACATGCAGCTTCTTCCCAGACATAAGTGGAACACCGTCTACTGTCACTGTCTCACACACTGAGACAGCCTTCATAGCCTCTGTATTGCATGTTCTCTATACCAGAATACTAAAAATCCTATCAAAACTATTTTTTTTTTAGTCCTATGACTACTTTTTTTATCTCAACATCGTAGATATAGGGAGCCTCTAATCTACTACTGACAGAAGAGTATATTTTTTTCTGTGGTTTTGGATTATGCAGACAGTCCTTGATAATCTGCATTAAATGGTAACAATTTCATTTATGAGTCTGAAATAGAATAGTAAGTGTACTAGATATTTTTGCGGTAAATATATGGTTTTATAAAAGTTAGTTGGCTTTATTCATCAAATTGTACCACACACACGGGTACTATGCTTAATCATATCAGTTGTATGCATTAAGGGTACTTGCAAGATCTGTAAATACCACTACCACTGTCAAAATCTGTATATGCAAATACTGGCAGATTCTCTTGCACAATGTAAATAGACTTGAACTATCTATGTAACCTGAGTATCCTCGATGGGAATGGGCAATTCACAATTTTTTATGAGGTTGGTAGCTTGGACATGCTTTATTCATATTCTGTGTCTTTAGCTGCAAAGCTCTGTGAAGTTCTTCTGCAGTTCCCAAAGGGGTTAATTAAAATATTTGGTCTATTTAACTTCATGTAAGTTTCATCATCTTGAGTTTTAGATTTAAATGAACTCAGAAACAGCTCTGTTTGTCCATGACTTTGATCTGAGGCCATCAGGGCCTGTATGAGTTTCTCCAGATTTGGCTGAGGGTCAGCTCCAAGCTGACTCAGTGAAGTTAGTGAACCCAAGTCAAGTTTCAAGACTGTCATAGTGCTATTTGTACACAAGTGATAATTGCAAGGAGAGTTAACAAAGTTGATGCTTAACAAAGGGAAATTATTTCTCCTACCATTCTGACACAGATATAAATATAGACCTGAAATATATCTGAAAGGCAAAAGGGGAAAAAAGTAAAATGAAAGTAGCATCAGTTTATCGTCTATCTGAGAAAAAAAAACAAGTATACAATATATTCACAATAAAAGTATCTGGCGTGTTTATTGTTGTTCATCTGATAAGTTTAAGCTCTTGGTGGAAAATTTCTGTATTAAAAGGTACACTAAAAGTAGACATTAAATAAATCATTTAACATAAGAATAAACTTTAATAATGAAATAACTTTTTATATTCTAATTTACTGTAAATAATACCACAAAATATGACATCACTGAAAAGAGGGAAAAAAAGAGACATTTCGTAATAAGTGTATGCATCCTTTCCGTGTCACTTTATGCTGTTCTAGAGGACAACACAATCTAAAACATATAGTTGTGAGTTTGGTTTGCAAGAAACTCCGTAGGTCAAAGCATGTATGATTGAATCAGGGCAAGACTGGTTGTTTCCTATGTACACATAAAGTTAGGTGTCCTGCTTCATAGGTTGGTCAACACAGAAGGTCTGGAACACATATGTGAAGTGCACCTATCTCAAAAAGATAAATTAAAGCTACGTGTAGATAGAAAGGTAGATACATTTTTCTTGTTCTTCATTTTCCTTTTGTTTTTGTTTTTGTTTTTTTTCTTCTTTTGGATTTCAGCCTCTAGGATCTTTTCTTTCTTCCCCAGGTAGTGAAACACTATCTAGCTTCCAATCTCCTAGGAACAGTAGAGGCCATCCCCTTGGCTCTGTTTCTCCCTACACCCTGGGCTAAAAGTGCTCACCTGTGTTGCAGCACAGCACTGTCTGGGGAAAATGCAGGAAAATGAGCCCCAGGGGATTTGTGACAGCCATGTTTCCCTGTTTGCATGGGAGTCCACGCTGATAAAACAGTGTGTCTGACCCACTCTGTGCATCTGGTTGGTCCAGAAACATCCAGAGATGCCTTCCAGAACAGTCCTCTCTTTCTATGACTTTGCTTGTAGAAAAGTATCACAGGAAAATGATTCAGGAGGAAGAATGGAAATATCAGCTGAACAGGAAATACAACACATCACTACCAGTATACAGCTCTAGCAGCATCATGATTCAGTCCTACATTGAAGGCTGATTCCAGGAACCCAAATCTGTCAGGAGTTTATAACACAACAAACAAAAACATTATACATGCTGATTATCAAAACCACTTCAAGAATAAAAAAACCCAATAAATCCCAAGCTGTATATTATTTCCCACTGAATCTCTCCATGACTTTGAAGTACACTTTGTTTTCTGATTATGACCTTCAAAATTAACTTAATGTGAAAGGGAACCAAAGAATTATCTTTCCCTTATCTTGTATATCCAGGAATGAGTTACAGGAGAGATGACAGACACTGTGGCAGACGGAGTTTAATGTGCCAGTAGAGTTTTGTCCTTTTAGATGGAAGGTCCCAGAGTCAAAGACTGTCACTGGTATCCAGTCCAGGGAACAAACTTTGTCCTCAGCAAATTGCTATTCATCTTGCAGGGAAGAGCACACTCTATCTGAGTGCACAATCTGTAGAAGTCAGATGATAACATATATTGGATTGTGCTGCAATAAAATGTGTAAAAATGGTTTAAAGTATTCAAAGGAAGGTGCTGTTATCTGACACTCAAGATGATGTTATTACTAAGCCTGTCAGTATTGGAGCCCTTATACTATTGACTTTGATTATGCCTTTCTAATGGCTTCTTCCTTTTTCATCTCACTGACAATAGCTTCATTTTCTTACCTATACCTTTTTATTGAGTCATTTAGAAAAAGTCAAAGTCATATTCCACACTGAGAAATGGGAATTATTCTCCCTATCTGAAGAACTGATAAGTGTCATATCTTCAAAAGAGATGTTCAGAAAATCAAGACCTATTTCATTCTTCTTTTGCAATTGCTGAGAGGAGCCATGCAGTTCTGTTCTCCCAGACCACTGGCAGGCTCAGTAGCTCTACTATCTCAGACACAGCAAAGTGAATTGTTGATGAAATGGGTAAGAAGCTGTGAACAAGGCCACAGTTACTTAGGACTATTTTTTCATTACTGTTCTTCTGCAAACAAAGACTGGGATTCCTTATTTTCTATGAAAGAGCATTATTGCATCATAGAATCATAGAATGGTTTGAGTTGGAAGGCACCTTAAAGATCATCTGTTCTAATCACCCTTCCAAGGGCAGGGACACCTTGCTCTAAACCCAGTTCCTCAGAACTCCATCCAACCTGGCCTTGAACACTTCCAGGGATGGGACATCCACAGCTTCGCTGGGCAACCCATTCCAGTGCTTCACTATTCTCACAGTAAAGAATTTCTTCCTAATATTTTATATAAACAGCTTAAGGTCACTCTGCCCCATCATATCACTACATGCCCTGTCAAAAGTCCCTCTCCAGTTTTCTGGTAGCCCCCTTTAGGTAGTGAAAGGCCACAGTAAGGTCTCTCTGGAGCCTTCTATTCTCCAGGCTGAACAATCCCAATTCTGTCAGTATTTTCTCATAGGAGAGGTGTTCCCTCCCTCTAATCATCTTTCTGGTTCTCCCCTGGACTCAATCCAGCTGGCCTATGTCTTTCCTGTGCTGGGAATGCTGGATCTCAGAGCTGGATACAGTACTGAAATCATTACCTGTCATTATTTTGATTTGTCAATAAACTGGTAGTGGCTCAAGCTTGGACAGTACTTAAAGTTTTTTTCTTTCTAGAATTCCTTCTACTGCAGACCACTGCAAAAACTGTGCCCTAAACACAAGCATCAGGAAAGTGCTTTATATCACAAACTTCAAAGAATATCTGGGACTATTTATGAAGAAAACCTTACAGTCCTTTTGCACAGGATAGGAAGAGAGGTATTTTCTTGAATGATTTTATTTTATCTGATACTTTGATGTCAATCTTATAGGCTGTGTTAATAACATTTTTATAGGTAGCATATTAGAACAGAATAGGATAGAATAGTTCAGCTGGAAGAACCTACAAACAATCATGCAGTCCAACTGCCTGGCCTGTTCAGGGCTGACCAAAACGTAGAGCATACTTTTAAAGGCATTGCCCAAATGCCTCTTGAACACAGCGAGGTATAGGAAATTGACCATTTCTCTAGGAAGCCTGTTCCACTGTTTGACCACCCTCTCAGTAAAGAAATGTTTCATGCCAGTCTTAACGACCCCTGATGCATCTTTGACCCATTCCTCTGCCTCCTGTGACTGCATCTCAGGGGGACAAGCTCAGCACCTCCTTCTCCACGTCCTCTCCTCAAGAAGCTGTAGAGAGGAATGAGATCAACCCTCAACTGCTCTTCACAGGACACCCCTTTCAGCCCTTTCTCCAGATTTGTTGATCTCTCATAGAGGCATTCAAGTACCTTCACGCTGTTATTAATCTGTTGGGCCCAGAACTGCCACAAGTCACTCAAGGTGAGACGGCACCAATGCTATTCACTTAAAGGGTGAAAAATCTGCTACACCTGAGATTACTACCCCACGCCCTTTTTCCATCTGCACACTTAAATTGACCTTTTTCTTTTTTTTTTTTTTAATGTTACCAATTTTTCAGGAATTTTCTATAGATAATGTCAGTTTTGCAAAGAAAAGCAAAAGTACTTGATGGTTTGATGTCAAAGGCATTTTATCATAGGATCATAGAATGTATGGAGTTGAAAGGGACCCATCAGGATCATTTAGTCCAACTCCTGGCTCAGCACAGGACCATCCTCAAGAATCACACTGTGAGCCTGAAAGGGTTGTCCAAACACTTCTTCAACTCAGACAGGCTTGATGGTGTGACCACTTCCTGGGGTAGCCTGTTCCAACTGCCCAACTACCTTTTGGGTGAAAAGTCTTTTCCTGATATCCAATGTAACCCTGCTTCATGCTGTCTTCTTAAATCTTGCTACTGGTCACTGAGAGTGAAGAGGTCTGTACTTCACTTCCCTTCATGAAAGACCAAAATGAGGTTTCTCTTCAGTGTCCTCTTCTCCAGGATGAACAGAACAAGTGACCTCAGCTGCTCCTCATGCAGCTTCCCCTCCATACCCTTCACCATCCTCCTTATGGCCCTCCTTTGGATGCTTTCTAATACCTTAATGTCTTTTTTATATTATGGTGCCCAAAACTGTACACAATATTCAAGGTGAAGGCACCTGGCAGTGCTGAGGTGCAGAAATGGCCTGGAACTATCTGACTTAGTGCTGGTCATGTGAAGACCTGTTCATAGGGAACCTTAACCAACAAAAGGTGATATCACTTACACTTTATGATAGCTGAAAGACAGTTCTATCTTATGCATGACTGCAAGACAATAGACCCTTTTGAAACAGCCTGGTACTATGTATATAATCATTAAGCGAAATAACAGTTATTGTGGAATTTGGTCAGCAATACAAGGAACCATGTTAGTGAACTGGACCCATAAATAGCAGTTGCAAATTTGTTCTTACACACAGTGTGGCACTACCTAAGTGGATTCACCTCAGCTCTGCTGCAATTACTTAAGAAAAATTTTAACAAGAATGTGAAAAAAATTCAATATTTTCCCCCACCATTATTTTGAATAGTTGTCTGTAGTGAGTCAGCAATGGAAGAATTTGAAGCATATAGAAGAGTCACACTTTCTTAATAGAAATACACGTGTTTGATTAATATATATTTTATCAGGAAATAAAACAAAAGAGAAAACAGACTAATAGACTAATCTCCAAGAAGTGTATAAGAATTTAATTCTCCAGATTTCTCACTCCTCAGTCCTGAAGTTATTTGGCTATAAAAGGAACAGTTTCCTGGAGAAGTGGCTGTTAAATTACATTCTTGAAATGGAAGAATGCTAACAGGAAAAACTGAAAAATTGTGTCTATAATGTGGTTGTACTAACATACTAGTATCAAACTAAGATCCTAATCTTGGTCATGTTGGCTATTCTGAGGCTACCATATTATCTTAATCTTTTCATGAATGAAAGTCCTAGCAGCATTGTTTTCTTTCAGTGGTGAAGAAAGTGTTTCAACTTCAGAACTTTATAGAAAACCACATTCTTAGGAAATAGATGTTCTTTCTAAGGCATTGATTCAAAGCTGCAGAATAGCACCTGCAAAAGAAGTTGCTACCTATTACTAACAATTGAGAACATACTGCTTGATTTATCTTGGCAGCTTTAGCAACAGAAAAGTGGCAGTCTGTTGCATTTGATAAAAAGTCCACTAAAGATGCAGTAAGAGCATGTGAGTATACTGAAAAGGAATATTCTTTGTGCTTTGGAATGAAATCATCACATCAGGTATGTTTGATCATGAGTTTCAGAGAGCATCAAGAAAAAAACACTGCTGAAAGCATCCTGATGACCAAAATGTGTATTATCCCAGCTTCCAGGGCTGTCAGCTGAAAATGAGTCCTTACACCTCAAATCACCAGAAAAATCACAATACAGTGACCAAGATCACATTCCATCTCACAACAGAGGTGCCACTCCCTACCAAGAACGTGAGATAGACTTCCAATATGCAGTACTCTCATGGGAGACTATACATAATCCAAAAACATCACTGAGATGACAGATAAACACAAAGTAGACGGAGGAGGTATCCTATATGTCACATAGTATGTCAGTAGTTCTAATGCTGCGACAGTAGCTTAGAAAGCAGAATAGACAGTAAAAACCAAGTTCTGCCCTGTGTATCTACAGAAGAGATAAAATGAGAGTAAAATAGGGAAATAATAAAATTAAGAACAGCAAAGCAATGTATCAATCCAGTACAAAAGAGGAGAAAAAGCTCTGAATCCACGATAACAAATTGTTTTGGCTTGCTTTTGAAAAGCACATAATGATGCAGCAAAAAAATCTAAAGTATTCTAAAACATAGAATACATTCTGCAGCCATCTGGACTAAGGACAGAGAAACAAAGTTAGAAAAGCGAACATATGGTAGTGTAGCCAGACAGTTTTAGCTATTCTGAAAACCTTCATTGTCTGTTGCACTCTCTTAAAAGAGCTGGAAGAAAACTAAACAGTATAGAAAATATAACAATGAAAAGAGTGTATCATTAAGAAAATAAATTTAAATTTCTTAGAAACCACAATGACATAAATAAGAAATGCAAATTTTTCAAAGGTCATGAACTGGAGGATGACCAGACTTTACAAGATACAGCAAAAAGACATAACACTTATGTCCCCAAGATGAGTGTGAAAATAAATTAAAAACAAACAAACAAACAAACAAAAACCAACAACAACAAAAGAGCAACACAAAAAGGGGAAATAAAACATTCAGCAATCCATCAGAAATTTGGAGATGGCATCCAGCAGCCAATTATGCAAACCACAGTATGTGGAAAGCAGCTTCTCTCAATAGATCCCAGCACTGCACCTGGACAAAGACCTCTGTAATTTCTTTGTACATGTTATGTGAAGCAAAGCAATTGTCATCTTTGTAGAGGCCACGTAATAGATTGATGTTTCTAATCATGTGTGTTTATCCTCTAAAAATTAATTCCAGTGTATCCATACCTGGATTTTAACCTACAATGTGGGGTACAGGAAGGAGTTTACTGAATATTTCTTAGTTTTTTATCTCTACTGAAAATTTTAAGCTATTTTCCTTTTCAGTAAGTCATCAGAATATAATATCTGATTGACAATATTATATTGCCCAAGTTGTATTTGGAGACCAAATTTTCCAGCTTTGTCCACAAGGTGAATGGGGTAATATAAAAATTAAATGATTTGAGGCTTTAAGAAACACAGAACTTCTGCTAAAGAGTCTACAAGTAGTCTTCCTTCCACTATATGTCTGAGACTTTCCAGGGACTACTCTTAACTGATCATTTTTATAAATAATTGATCTTATATATAAAAGAAGATGGGAAGGAATTTGTTCAGAAACGTTGTAGGCACAAGGTAACTGAAGGTGGCCTTAATTAAAAACATGTATTTTATCTACTGAACATTGCTTTAGTGTCACTTCACTTACAAAAACCGAGCCACTTTGCATTAACTCCTGTCATATGTCCACAGGAAGAGTAAACTGTTTCCTTTTTAGTCCTGGGAGCAACTGAACTCCATCACCCCTGCCAGGGAGCAGCAAGAGTGGGGCAGCTTTGCAACTAGCTGGTAGCTGAGCAGGTCATGTCTGTAGAAACTGGAAGCAAGAGTGGAAAACATCAGGGAGGAGAAGACAACAGTCTTACTGTTGTACTTCAACAGTATAACAGTTTGGGCATCTGGATGCATGTAAGACTGAAAAGTGGTAGTCACTGCCCTGCAACTCTTGGTGTGGGCACAGAACAGTCACACACTGTCTCTGCATGTTAACAGCCTGAAAATGTTGTTACCAGTCTCCTCAGAGAGTTGTAGCAGCTACTACGTTCTTTCACAGGGACTCTGCAGTATCCCCCAGAAGACTCTAAGACACTGTATACTAAGAGAAACATCTTGAAATGGCTAGTATGATACTGCAGGCAGTTCACTTCCCCTTTTGGAGTTGGAATATATTGTTTCTATAGCCCGTGCTGGAAATGGAGCATTATCTCAGGTTGTACCTTTCTTACCTAAAGCCTTGTAAGGTCCATAAGAGCAGAAAGAATTAGAAAAGGCAGATTCTGTAGGTTTTTTTGTGGCTTCAAAAGGCCTCTCTAGAAAGGCAACTATGCAGAAAATTCATATGAGCATGTGGAAGTAGCTAGCAGTGAAAAATCTACAACAGTCTGTGAAAGTTTCTCTGTGGGGGAGTAGGGACAAGTTGAACCATTATCATTAAAAAATTTCCAAGTGCGTCACCTGACAGGAGCAGGTGAAGCCATTTGATAATAGAAGAATTTGTGCACAATGAAATTCAGCTGGAAATTTTGCTCTGGAGAATCAGCTGATATTCATTACTACACTGGAGCTTTTTTGTTGAAAGGTAACTTGGAGATGTCATGCTGTGAGCAGCAAATGTTTTAAAACTGTAATTTCTATATCAGCTTAAAATATTTTAAGCAAATGGCTCTCAGTAACAAAATGGATCTGAATATTCTGTGTTACTTTATGGAATGGGTACTTACCGGCGTTTTTTGAAAGTATTAGGAATATTACAAATAACTTTTCTAATTGAGCTTATCAGAACTATGTATGAAGACAGACATTCACATGATCAATTACTTTTATTGAGTATATAAAAAATTATTTATAGTAATGTGTTGTTATACATCTAAATGTGCATTAGGAATAGAATAATTACTTAGACATATTGTATGCTTCAAAACACATGTAATAAGAACCAGCAAACAAATGATTTGAATGTAGTTCTAACTATTTTGATACATGACCAGAAAGAATAAAACAATGTAATTATAAGAGTAGTATGTTCATAAGTTATCATACTTTGTTTAATCATAGCTAAAACATAAAGGAGAACATATAAACAGGCACAGATGAGAGAGGTACTCAAGATTTGTTCAGTTGTAAATAGCAGCAATAAAATATAAATCTTATAATGAAAAACAGTAATCCCTGTTAATGTTAATTTAAATTGTTAATTTAACAGTATCATTAAATTCAAACCTTAGAGTTTTTACAGGTGAAAAAGGGGAACATGCTGAAGACTTTATTGCATTACCTGGGAATCTAAAGCTTTGATTTTTAAAATATTTTTTTTTTCTTTCTCTGCAAGAAAGTAAACACATGACTTGAACATGGATTTCCCAGTACTCTAAATTCCTAGTCATCCTTCAATTACTTGGGTATAAATTGCAAAATAAGAAAATAACAAAATTTTAAACTTGTTCAGAACCGTTATAAGTCCAGCATCATTCTATTATATTTTTCACAATAATAAACACTCTGAGCCAGCACACCACTGTAAAAAAATTCATGTAAGTGTAGGTAATATTTGAAATACTAGTGTTGAAAATTCAGAGAAAGGTGAAGTAAAGGCAGGTAATAGCCAGATACATAAATTCTAAGAGTGGTGTTAGTTCATTTTCCTAAAAGGCTGTATTGTTATGTAGAATATGAAGATATTATGCTGTTCTGCCATAACTGGTGGTCTAGGAAGAATAAATGAGAATAAATAAGACTATTCTCTAATTTTATGGGGTTCTCCTTGTCATTACTTATTGGATAAACATGAATGAAAAATTAAATACAGATGTTTGTGTGCATGTGTGTCTGATGATGTTGTTGAAGAGAAAAACAATATTTCCATTGTAACTCTAACTTAGAAAGAATAGAACAGTTGCTTAACTGTGCAAAAATTCCTAATTTTCCCTTTTGCAAGCAACCTTTTTGCCTAGATAAAAGCTATTGTGTTTTGTATATGTCACAATTTTAATACAGAAACAAACATATCTAAGTCTTGCTTTACACCAGCAAAGTCACTAATATGATAGCAATATTTCTTGAAAACAGTGAAATTCAAGGCCACCATTATCACAAAAATATTTCTTGCAGTTATTCATCAGTTTGGGTTTTTGTTTTTTAATGGAGTTTTATGGATTTTACTGAATTTGCTTTTGAAATCTCTTTATGTCTGAACTGTTGTGTTCCTCACACAACAAAACCATCCTGTATTGGTAAATAATTTAAATCAAAACTAATGTGAAAAAGTCTCCATAAATTAATAGTTCATTTCCTTAAAAAAAGAAAATCATCTTTATTTTATGTTTGTTTCAATCTCTTAATTTATTTCAAATTTACCCTTGAGCTGAGGGTTCTGATTTCTGCTTCATTTACAGCATCATCTGTGATATTCTCAATCTTAGCTAGATTACATTTCAGAGATAAAATTTGTGAATCAGCCTCTGCCAGGCTCTTTTACATGACTGAAGGATATTTCAGTCTCAAATGCTGCAGTATGGCCATACATAGCATGCATTTTTTCTGCATAATATTGAGTGCCTTAATGTTTTTGTTAGATTCTGCAGTTCATTTCAGTCCTTCTTCCCAACAACACATCATTGTGCATGTCGGTAGGGAAGTTTTTCCTTTTCCACATTTCTTCTCTTTCAGAAATCAATTAGTAAAATAAGAAATGACTGGTGGAGTTAACTGTTGTCAGAGTGTGCATTGAAAGATGAATCTAAAAGACAAGGATTCACATACACTGTGTTCCACCTGCAACATTTGGATCCTATTCCCACTGAAATGCGTTGAAGTTTTGCCATTAAGATCAGTGGGACAAAGATTTTATAATATTTAAGAAAGCATTTGTTTTGTCAGAAGCCTTGTTTTCCTATAGGCAGCGATTTTGAATTGTTACCCCTTCTGAAATTTAACCATTCTATTTATGGGGTGTGGTAGTTTGGTCTAGGCCTTCCTTGGTGACCAGTTTGTGACCAAGGAAGGGTCCAGATCTACCCAGTATTCCCTGCGATTTTTACATAAACCAGACTATAAGAAGAAAGGAGGAGAGGCCTTCACCCTCTTTCCTTCCGGCGGCTCGGAGGTGCAGGTTCCCTGCTGTTGAGTCTGCCGTGTTGGGGAGCGAGGCCTGGTAAGGCCTTGTCGACCCTGGGAGGCGGAGGTTGCCGGCGATCATTCCAGGGCGACTCTCGGTTGTCCCAAGGAGAGTGGTGGGATATTTCTTTGCTAACTCTTTTAGTTGCTAGATATTGGGCTACTAATTGGGATATATATATTTTATTTTGGTTTTGTTCCTTTTCCCTTCCCCCTTCCCTTTCCCTTGTGAAATTGTGACCACCGCCTCCCTAAGATCCTACTCTATGGTGAACTTATCACTGGCTGCCGCATGAGAGGAGCCCCAAAGAAAAGATACAAGGACTCCCTGAAACAACGTCTCAGCCTTGGCCATATTGATCACCATAACTGGTCTACTCTGGCCTCCAATCGGGAGGCCTGGAGACACACCATCTATAACGCAGGATATAGTCTCCTTTGAGAACTCACGCAGGATCACTCTCGAGGAAAAAAGGCAACGCAGAAAGAACCGTGTCTTGCAGAATACACCATCTAAGGAGTCTTTCTGCTGCGCCTTTTGCAATCGGATATGTCTGTCACGTATTGGCCTCATAAGCCACCAACGTGCCTGCAGCAAATGTGGATAGTGCCTTCCCAAATCTTTGTTCGCGAAGCCCAGCCATGATGATGATACCTGTAACATAAGTATAAATATATTTATATATATATTGCTTTAGCTGTCTCTCTCGTTTTGGGTTTTCTTGGTTGTTTTTTCTCCCTCTTCTCCCTGAGGTTTGGGGGGGGAGGGACTTCTTGTGGTAAGGTTTGGAGACTTGGTAGGGAGCCAGCTTCAAACCATATCATGGGGGATTTTCCTCATTTGTATATTACCTTTTTAACTGAGCTAAAACCTTACCTAACCCTGTTTAGATTATTCTGCAGGTCAAATATTTTTCCTTGTTGTTAAAATAGTTATAGAGGTGAAATCAAAGGGGGAATGTGAAGTTGTGCAACTATTCTAATATAGGCATTTTAAGTATATCTTATTTTCTGTAGTTTTTTTCCATAAGGCCTTTTCTCTCTTGGTGCCACGGATTGTGGAGAGCTGGTTCTACTGATTGCTTCTAGATCTAACTAAAGTTCTTTAGAATTGACATCTTTCATTTAAGTTCCTAGAAATTGTTGTATGAGGTTTGCCCAGATAAGGCAGAGAAAATTCAGTACATTTAAATTTTCTGATTTTTCATTTTATAATAAATTCCTTTTTGTTTCCAAATAAAAATACAATGAAAAAGTTAGACAACACTACAGAGAGGCAAAATGTGTTTCTAGGGTCAGAATGTTTGTTTGTCCCGAAATAAATTTATTTTTCATTTTTCTGCCCCGAAGTCACCTAGCATGGCATTAATTCAAATTTTAATTTGCTTGTTGGTTTGTTTTTTTTTTTAGTTTGAAGTGCATTTTGAAATCCACTATTCTAGCAACCCCATCTGAATTTGCTCCTTCATGATTTCTTTGTTGATGGTCACACACTAAAAGTAGTTATGTTCCTTTATAATAGATAATTTTAAAATACAAGTCAGTTTTCTAGTCTGTTATGTGAGTGATGTTACTGTGTTTGTTCAGAGACATAAAGAGTAGGTTTTTGTTGTTCTCCTTTTAAGACTTTGTCAGACTATGAAGAGAACTGCATTGTATATAGGAACCTGTGTTATTTTCATCTTTGTCATGGCCACCAAGGATAGATCTTTCCTCCTCTTTGTCAAAAATGAATGGAAATCTGAATTATACATTCATTATATTAGTTGGGAGATTGACTTTTTTTTACTTCTCAGAGTTCCAGTATTTCAAAATTTGACGGTCAGGAATAAGGACAAACTAAAATACTGAGAAATTTTCTAATGCAAAATTTATCTGAGTAGAACCGAAAATGTTCAAGCACTGTTGTTACTCCTTTTGGTACTATAGAATCATAGAATCGATTGGGTTGGAAAAGACCTCCGAGATCATCGAGTCCAACCCTTGGTCCAAATCCAGTCCATTTACTAGATCATGGCACTCAGTGCCACGTCCAATCTGCGTTTAAAAATCTCCAGGGTTGGTGAATCCACCACCTCTCTGGGCAGCCCATTCCAATGCCTGATTACTCTCTCTGTAGAGAATTTTCTCCTGATATCCAACTTAAATTTCCCCTGGCGGAGCTTAAGCCTGTGCCCCCTTGTCCTATTGCTGAGTGCCTGAAAGAAGAGACCAACCCCCACCTGGCTAGAACTTCCCTTCAGGTAGTATAAAACCTGAGGAGCAACTTGCACAGAATGAAGAGAGAACATTTCCACTGAATTTCACTGCATTTGCTGGAATAGCACTTTTTCTATCAGCTCTGGGTTATTAAATGCAAATTACAAGCCCATTTATTGCAATGATATTTTTCTATCTTCTCTGCAGGGGTTATTACTGCTTCCATGTCAGTGGTAATTGTTGCATAGAACAGCACTAAGCAGGTTCTGGTGAAATGAACGATGGAGGAATTGTGTGCATCCACAAAGAGCAGACAAGTACTAAGGGGAACACCAGAGATAGGTTATGTTCCTTTAAGCTTAACTAGCAGAACTGCTCAGGCAGCAGAGTTTGATAAGAAAGGTCTTGGCTTGTACTCCTGATAGGCTCCCTTGCCATTTACAGACAGGCTACTTTAAAGATTGTACTGCTGCTTGCAAAGTGTCAGGAGATGCTGCAGCCAGGAAGAGGAAACACAGCATTTTCTGAACAAGCAACTGACTTGTGGGAGAAAAAGACAGAACGGGCAAATATTGTGTGAAATGTATCATATACAAACTTTGAAATATGTGAAAGTATTTTTAAGAATAAAGAGTCAATGAGAAAGGTCAGAAATAGGGGGAAAGATGCTTTCTTAGCCATGCTTTCTTCATTCCATCTCTAAATAAGCAATTCTTCTACTCATAATCCTTTCATAATGAAAGTCTGAAATATACATCTGCAGAAGTAATCTATAGAAAAGATGCTTTAAAGGTACAACTTGTTACATAGTTTGACATCCAAATTACTGTATTTTCTCTGCTCATGTATTTTAAGCCTCTGTGGATCAGAGAAGGATGCAACAGAGATAAAAGATGAATAAAGGAACTGAAGGTATTCTTCTGGAAGATATTTAATGTCATCTGCTCTTACATCTGTAAACAGCTGTGGGTTATTTGCTGTATTTTACCATGGTGTCAGGAAAGTGTTCTACACACACTATCCTGTCAGATACAGGTGAGCTTGTAAGAGCCAACAAGATATTAATGTACCTCTTATACTTTGCATACCTCAGTTTTGTACATACTTTGGGAAGTCACCAGCTTCTGAAGATCCTGGAAGTAGGGTCCAGAGCTGGACTGAGGGTGGAAATAAACCAGATTAATATAGAATAGAAAAATTGATCTAGAGAACAGTTTGGAGTCTGACAATTCATCCAGATTTGCTGAACAAATCTGGAGTTGTTTTGATATATTTGCTTTCCTTGTCATTTTTCAAACATGTGAGAAGGTAGGTGAGGTCATTAAGTGAGAGGAAAATCTCTGGCTTTCTGTTTTCTTACAGGGTAAGTTTAGATCACAGTTTAGAGTGATATTGCTTCAGGTTAATGGGTCTACTGTTTTGTTTTATTGTTTTGATTTTGTTTTCCTCTTATTTATTGATACTCCATGTTTAACTCTAGTCTCATAAGCACACTGACATTTTTCACACAAGATTGGAGATTTTTCAAACAAGGAAAAGGTAATTTTACCCTCTATAAGACTTTCAGGATAAGTGTAAAGATAGTACTACGGACTCTTCACTGTGTCAGTCTCCCTGAGTCTCATTCAATAAGGAAGTTGCTGTTATCTGATTGTCCAGTTTCTTTGGAGTTGTTTCCTCACTCCATACTAAGGCCTGTCCAGTTAAGGACAAGGGTGCTAACACAATGAAGAGGTCTATGTAGCCACCCCTTCTACTTCAGCATAGCAGCAGCAGAGTTCAGGTTGCTCTAAGCAACCTGACCTAGTTGAAGATGTCCCTGCCCGTGGGGGAACTTTAAAGTCCCTTCCAACCCAAACCATTCTGTGATTCTCTCCCCTGCATTTGGGCACTGACCAGCATCACCTTTTGTCAAAGCTGGAATGAGTAACATGCTGCCTCCTTCTTGACAGGAGATGAGGGTTGGTAACAGCAGTGCACTCACTTTCACCTGTAGTAAAGAGAGAAGGCAAGACTTACTTGGTAAGGAACACACAAAGTCTGGCTACTCCTTTCGGAGGGGAATTTAAGCCCAAATAGCGGATAATGTAGAATTTGATTGAATGAAAGGAGAGGATGGGAAAAGGGATATTTTATCATCCCTGAAGACATATATAGGATTTAGAAGATCCTTTCTTAGCAACCCGTATATAGATAAAAGCCTTAATCCCTTCTGCAGTCCTGAAAGGTAAATCTTTCAACTTCCTCCTGGTTCCTACCTGCTTTTGTGCAGGTGGCCAAGCCTCAGCTCACCCACTGACTCTTAGAGAAATAAAGATTTTATGTATTTATATAAACATGGTATAGTATCATGCCAGAGAAGCAATTAGCCTTCAGCAATAGCACTATTTACTTTAATATTTGAGCGGATAGTCTTCTAATACAGCTATACCCATTTACGCTCAGGCACTCAGCTTCAGTCCCATTAATTTTAGTGTACTGTGACACTCTATAATTTATTCTTCCAAAGATTTACATGCATCTGCACTACCATTAGTTGTATTTGTTGTGCTATTAGCTTTAAACATTTATAAATACCACAGAGATGGCAAATAAAGTGCCAAGGAAAGTGGCTGATGTATGAAAGAGTATTAGTATCTGTCTGGAAAGATGCACGAAATTTCTTCAGGGAATATTTCAGCTTCCATAATATAACTGTTAAGGTTACCTCAGGATTCGAGGCTTATTCCTGAACTGTATTGATTCTTTATGGTGTTTATGGTCCTTTAGGCATAAAAATTGATGTTGCCAGGAGAGTCGTAACTCATGCCCCTCTCTGCTGATACTGCTGTCTGCATCCTGTATAAATTAAAGACACTAGGAGAGGAGACCTACTTATCACCCTCTGAGACTTTCACTGAAGCTTCTCTGTGAGGAAGAAATGTTCTTTCTTCTGTAGGAGCGACAGCACCTTTTATTTTGTGATGCACAAAATACAAAAAACTGATATTTGTTGTCATGCATGAAAGTGCTACATAATACAAAAGTTGATATCTCTCAAGTCTATGTAATTTTTTCAATTCTGTTTTGATTTTTTTAGGGGGAATGGGAGGCAGGTAGCTTCACAAAGGTGAAAACAGATGACAGTCTTAGTAACTTAGTAACTAAGTCCTAACTGTACTAAGTTGCCAGTGCAGATGGAACAGTCAGAGCAGTGGTTTTCTAATTTAAATCTTAAAAAAAAATAAAATAAGAGCATGCATCCTCATAACCCTATCTTTTTTTTCTTAATACAAAAATGGATAAAAAGGGGAAAAATAAAATAAAATGAGATCAAGAAGTCTTTAATATGAATAATAATGTACTTGTGAATGCTTAGGAAATCATATAACTTTTAGCTTGTTTTCTTACACAGACTAGAAATTTAATTAGAATCTAGGTCCCTCATTCTTGTAAAAAACACAACTTTTATTCTGATGGCCCCAGAAAAATTTTTAATTTCTTTCTTTTTTTTCATTTAGCTGTGTACACCTGATTTTGCTCTTTTGACATTTGATTGGCTCCATACTGAAATCTCAATGATGCAAATAAAGCAGAGGGCAGTTAAGCACAACTGAGGTAGCATAAACACATTTTCAAATAATTGAGAAATAAATGAGCTTTCAAGCTGTCTGCATAGGTACACAATTATATTTCATACAAAAGCACTCTTGTTAAGTGTTTCAATTCTCAAGTTCTTGTTCACACTCAGTTGTGTCTCCAGGTAAATTTAAACTTCAACCTGTTCTTTGTATTATTAAAATGATGAAAAATGTGAACATCTTTTCATGTCTTAAAAAACCCCATACACTTAGCTGCCTTCCTGTACCATTTAACACAAACTGGTGAATGAAGGAATTTCTTTTAGCTTCACAACATCAGAGATTGGCACCTGTGACCACACAATACAAAGCTTAAGTGCATAACAAAGTTTTGCAGAAATATGGGCAACTGCATATTAAGAATTAGATCTGTACAGCAAAAAGTGACAGTGTAATTAATGACATCGGGAATTGTTGCTCAGGTTTGATCCTACTTCCTATCAGACTGGTATCCTTGGGATTCTTACCATTGAAGGGAGGAATATCAAGATCTGGCCCTGTTTCCACTGCAGAGCAACAATAATGGATTTGATTTTGATACTTAGAGGTGGGCAACCCAATGCTTGTAGGTTCTGATAGCTTTCTGATTTACTAACTGATAAAATTTTGTGATTATAGTAATTAGTTATCCTGTTAAAAAGAAAGTAAGCTCCATTCCTCAAACATGACTGTGAAATGCTGTCTTGCACATTAATAGTTCAAGGAAAAAGTTCTGTTCTGTGCTTTGAACCTGCACTTGCAGACACATTTAATCATAATTTTTCAGACAGTATAGCAATTGTTTGAAATAAATAAAGCATTATGGACAGTCAAGTAGTGCCAATGCAGATAGTTCATGCTTTGAGAATTCAGCAAAACAAGGGCAATTTGATCTAACAGGTTATCTTCCCATTTGATCTCTTCATCTGGTGATGCAAAGAAACCGTAAGGTTAACAAATTGTTATTTAAAACACCTCAGTTTTGGTAGATTATGTGTACAACCTTTCACCCGAGTGCAGATATATTAAACTTTATGAAGCTCAGAGGTGTGCTTGAAGAGGGTTACAAAATGAGGTTCAGACCCTGTTTTATATCCGAGAGACAATGATGACTTTGGGTCTTTTTTTTTGCACAGTCCTACAGATATTCATACAGGTCTAAAAATCCTATTTTGGGACAGAAACTGAAAGGAAATGTGACTTTAATTCACATTTTTTTTTATCTTTGCTTAATTTTCTCAGTATTTAACCATCCTAGATATAAAAACACACATACATGAAGTCTCATAAAACAAGAAGAAAATGAAAAAAAAAAACCCCACAGTTTTACACTCATCAGATTTTTAACAAATAGCTTGATCCAGCAGTCATTTTCATTACTGTGACTTGAAGAACTACCCTAATACAGATGTGTCCTTAAGGTGGTTATTCTTAGTGATCACAAAGATGAAGACCCAACAACTGACAAAACAATAATCAGTGTCAACAAATGTAGTCATGGCATAAAGATGAAGGGGTCATTTGCCTACATCAAGATAGATGTTGCCAAAAGAAAAATGTGACTAGCAACAAGAATAGAAGGAAAAAAGTGAAGAGGTAATTCAAAGGTTTTTAGGGTTTTGTTTTCTTTAGATATAATTGTTTGTTGAAGGGCTCTATTCCATGCTGAGTGATGGTGGATGAAAAAAATTACTAGATTCCAGTAGCATCATGAAACAGACCGTAAGAAATTATATCAATTTATCTTTTTTAAAAGAAAAGACAGAAAGAGGGAAAGCGCGGGGTCATGGATCCCACATAGAATTGGTTTTTAGTTTTTAAAATGTATTCATGTCTTGCAGCTTACAGGACTTAAAAATTTGCCAGTTGTGTGAAATTTTAAACCTATGTTAGGAGTTTGTTAGCTTTGCATAGAGGTTACAAGAAAACTCAGGGATTTTCTTTTTTTCCATTTCAATTCATAATTAATATATTTGATGCTAAATTTGCTTTGTGGAATACCTGTGGTACAAACAAGAACATCACTACAAAAACAAGCATTGATGTTCATGATCTCTGCTACTTATTACTTTGTATTCTATTCTTGTCAGTTGGATGATTCTCTTCGAATCAAATTTGCCTGTCTCAGAAATCATGTGGTTATAATTAAGGGTTCAACATTAAGTTCCCTAACAGAGAAAATCAGCACTGAGAAAAATCAGGCCAACTTATCGGGCATTATTTTTATGTCTCTGTTAATAGTTACATAATAATGAAAAGAGAAGGACTACTGTTTGAAGTCAGTTCTCTACAGATATCACTTCTTTTGGCAAGGAGGAGGATTTCAGGCTTCATGTAGCGTCCAAAAAATTTCCTTCAATGAAATAGCACCAGCCTCACAAAATGTGAGTTTATACTTTCTCCTTCCTTGGCTTCCTTCCAGTCAAGCTCATCTAAAATACCCTGACAAATGCATCATGTAACTCTCTAATATGCATTTCCTCATGAAAGATGCAGTGGTTCGTCCACTCTTATACTACTTAAAGATATGTTGATGGAAGTTAACCAAGGTTTATATTGTTCTGAAATATTGTGGGATTTAAAATAGTGGGAGAATGAAATTCTTATGCGCTGTAGGTTAATGGAGATGCACGGAGTATGAAAATAAGAAAATATTAAAGTTACTAAAAACAAGCACAGAGATGCCATTCTCTGAAATTTGGAAGTAATATAGAGCAGACTGTCTTCATCACAGTAAAACTGATGTATCCCAGAGAGATAATCTCGACCTGAGCATGTTTAATAGCATTGTTTATCACTTTGCTGTTTTTAAATTCAAAAACACTCAGCCACATGAGAACACCTTCAAAAGAAAACACAGGACAAAGGACTAGACAGTGAGGTTTCTTAGTCTTCCAACTAGACATTGATCTCCATAAGGTAGACACCTTTTATGGATGAAGGAAATCTTAGTTATTATCCATGTATTTGTTGCATTTGTCCGAGACTATTTGTCCTGCAGTGTAGTCTTCTAACAAAGAAAACGGTGTGGGATACTGGCCTAGCCCAGGTAGAAAGGACACTGTTGTGGGCTCTCCATTGTTAAATGGGGTCAAGCCAGGAAGGGCTTTGCTGGTCTTGAAAACAATAAAAATTCCGTTCCAGGGAACTATTATCGCCCTCCTCGGCCTGGAGCAGGGTAGAATCAGGAATGGTGATTCTTTCTGCAGTAGCTGCTCTGAGATCATCTCTCTACCTGGGCACTGCTCTGTGTCTGAGCCTGCAGAGCCCTGTAAATAGTCCTTTTACCTAGAATTTTCCTGCATTGAGTTTGCTGCTGATAGAAAATCTAACCTCCTTGTTTCTTTTAGCTGGGAGCACAGGTCAGGGGATGTTCTCTCTTGGAAGTTGTCTTGTGGCCATGACTGTGGCTGGAGTACTGAAATGTCTTGACCTCTGTCAAAAAGACTTGAGACTGAACCTGCACTTTTGCCTGCAAGCTTCATGGATGACTTGAAGGAATCTGAGAGGAGCTGGACTACAGGCAGCCAGCTCCTTTAGGCATGTGAACCTTTGCATCCAAGAGATGAAGATATAACCTGCTAAATAAGACACTTCCTATAATGCAGTTCATATGACTCTATCAGTCCCAGATAAAGATGATAATAATAATAATATCCTAGTTTTCATTCCTCCAAGAAAAAGGCTTGGTATTTTTTTGTCATAAACCATTTTGCGTTTGGTTATGAAAGCAAGGCATTTTTCACAGCTGAAGAGTAGTCATTTTAATACACGTTTGATAGGTGTGTCAAACAAAAATTACGCATTATTCCAGCCAATATTCTTATTTTCCTACCCACTGAACATAATGTAATCTAGTTTAACAGCATGTCCAACTACTGAATCCACATGGGTTTTTCCAAGTAGCAGAAACTATCTGAAGGCTGGAGAAAACTTTTCTCGTTCATTCATTCATGTTTATTTTTCATTTGGTGTTACCTTTCCTGTATGCGAGTGATTAAGCATTGTAGTAACTCAGCTTTAAAATGTATCACAGTAACATTTCTTGCTTTTTTGCCATGGGGAGCCAGCATAAAAGAGTATTTCTGCCCTACTCATTACATTTAAGGGCTGCAAAACTTGGACTGATTGGGGAAACAATGATGACCTTCGACCTGTTCAAACCTTCAGTAGGTATCAGGCTCATTTACTGTCGTAATTAGGCCTTGTTGAGGTCACATACACACTCTGCCATCACACGAATAGTCTCAGTTCTTCTTTACACAGACACTAAAACTGTCAAGCAAGGCAAAATTACTACAGTTGAGACTTTTAAAATATATCAAACTTATGAGAGCTGATAGTGCTGCAGCAGGAAAGCAAGATCCTGTGTTTAAAATGACTGTAACATTACACCTGAAAAATGGGGTACAGGCATCCTTTCACAAAGCCTCTTGTATAAGCTCCCTCTAAGGAGAGGGATAAAGAAATCCTTTGCACTGCTGGCTGTAAAATTTCCAGAATATGTTATGTCCTTCATCTCATTTTCAAGAGACAGAGTGCCATTGTAGCAGTACCACAGTCTCTGCTACCATATTGTTTCTTACTTTTACGTGTTTAATTATTTCATATCTGTACTCACAGACACTTTGGTACTGATAATGCAGCCACCTAAAAGTCTAGTTGCTGTAATAACTTGATGTTAGCTGTCCGTCACACCCAGTCTTCCCTTTCACATGTGTGAAACAGCTGGGTGTTCATATGTAAAAGGATACCTGTATGTATAAAAGGTGCAAACCAGTTGTCTTCGAAGTACTGTATGGGAAAGACATTGGCAAATAAATGCTCAGTAGGAAATGTCAAATAAATGCTAGTATGTGATATAGGTGGCAGTGTCCTGGCACCTTGACATAATGAAGGTGCTTCTCTGCTTAATCCAGTTCTGACCTGCGCAAACCCAGCAAAGTGGGCAGAAGGAGTTTGCTTTCTGAGCTAGTTCATGCTCTTGTCATCTTACCAGGAGCAGCAGCTGCTGCACATGGTTGTGATTTGAATGCTTAATGAGTGATCACTGGGATTGAACACACGGGAACAACTAGAACGGACAACCATTACAACTATCCAGGTTTTCACTGGGAATAGCACACCATTTCATTATTTCATGAGAAAATTTCCAAGCATAACATATACAGGTGTGAGTTACAGGATGTGAAGGTGTAGCCACAGGTTTCCTAGGAAAAGAGTAACTTTGCAAGGATTCAGAGGGAGGTTTAGAGTAATGTTTGGGCAAACTTATAGCAATCTCCCTTTAGCAAAATGCAAATAAACAGTCAAAAACAGAGACTTAATATCTCCTTCCACTCTTGCTGCCCTTAGCTCCCTGTATGATGATGACAGCAGACATCTCCCTTGCTGGAGACAAATATTCCAGCCAGACAGCTCCTGTGCGTCTGGCTTGAAACTGCTGTGTTACCTTCACTACCCTGGGCAAGCAGTGGCCAAAGCCAGAGATGAGCATCTCAATCAATACCCTTTGCTCATACTGCCAGAGTTGCCAGGTGCCCAAATGCCAGGCAGCAGCATGGAAGTCAGCAAATATGCCAAATGTGCTGATCCATGTTCTGTCCCAGACTGAGTCCTGTAAGTCCTGAGCTCTGGCAAACTTACATTTCTTTAAGCAAGACACAGTGTTTGAATTAAGCATGCAGAGAAGATGTTTTATTTGCATAAAACACCAGGTTTTAATTTTTTGTTTTGACCTGCACAATCACTGTGTTTACTTCCTGTTTCAAAAGTGGAGTGAAAATTGGCGTCTCAAATACAGTTCTGGTAATTTGGTAGTTGCTGACTTTCTATGGTGATATCTTCTGTGACACCAGAAAACGCCCTTTGTGATCATTCACTTTATATTTGCTGTCAGCAAGTCAAAGTTCAGTTTTCACATTAAGTTATTTTATAGAAGGGTATCCAAGGTCTGACTCCTGCATATAGCTTCAGACATACTGCTTTTCCCACACAGCTGATTGAAATAAATGATAAAGGTTATCAAGTTATCCTACTGTAACGAATGCTGAGTTTTTTCTAATGTGCATGTGACCAGGTTTAATTAATGGTTTGGGATGAGTCTGCACATACATCAAAAGCTTTTTTTCCTGATACCATTAAGTGTGTTACAAAATCCTATGTCATAGACCTGAATGTCTCTTATTATTAGGAAAACTAGGAAGACACTAAAAAATGTAAGTTTAGGAGAAAGATCATAATCTATTTCATTTTTCCATTACTTCAGATGCATTTCAATTCCATGTGTCATTTAAATATATAAGCCACAGTCTTCAGTGGAAGAGGGGGCTCTTCTCAGTAAAGGATAATTATTTCTCATACAATTTCAGCTGGTCAGTGGCCCAGTGACTCCGTGTGGCTCCCTTTTGTACCTTGTCTAGCCAACATGCCTCTCAATCCTCTGTACCTAAAAAATGCTTGTGAATAGCCTTTTAACTTTTCCTTTGTTGCTGTCATTCCTACAAAGAGACAATACAGTCACTTATCCTTTTGAGACTGGACTGAGAAAGCAGTGACCCACTTAGTCCTCTGGTAGTTTCAGTGGGGCATCAATGTTCAAGGATGAGAGCACTTGAAGGAGAATCTTCCTTGGCTCTTGCTAAGGCTGGTACCTGAGTGATTTGAAACCGAGTCTATATTTACTCACGTCATGAGAGTTACCATTAGTTTAACAACTTTTGTTTCCACCTTCAACTCTTATGTCTTTACCATCATTATAGAAGACCAGAAAAATATTTGAATATATTCATTCTGACGGCAGAGGGCAATAAACAGAGATTTTAAAGTATATTTTTTATACATTTTCATTCTAAACACCAGTTCTTTATTCCAGTTATAGTTTTCACATTTATTGCTAGTTCATAACATGCTGGTCATCGCATCCTTTCAACAATTTTATATAAGGAAAGAAAAATATTATTCATAAAAAAGTCTTGGGTATGATGGTCTTGATAATGGCTGTGTTACAGTGAAATAGGGGAACATAAAAATCTGTAGTAAGTGTAAAGAGAAGAAATCACTGGAAAAAAACCCTACACGTTGTTTGTAAATGACCATTGAATACCACAGAATTGTACTCACTTTTGATTATTACAAGTATTTTATAATGTATATTATGCTTGCTGGAGGGTAACCTCCAGGTGTTCTTGAAGCAGAAGCAACAGGAAGCAACTGCAGCATTTAGCAAACTGAATATTATTTAACCTAGTTACAGCAGATACTAAAATTGAAACATATACAAAGCAGGTAACTGGATTTTTCAAATATAAGTATGATTGTGACTGTTAAAGCCTTTAACCAGAAGTCATGGACAGTTTTCAATTTATATATTTATAAAATAATGTCATTAGAGTCTTATTGCTAATAATGCTATGTCTGCAATGAATGCCACTTTTTATCTGATGAGGAAGGTGGAGAGGTGGGATATTACAATGAATTACAAGAAGTTAGCTGAAAAAAACCTGACCATTTTCTTTATTTATGCTAGAACTATGCAAGCAGTAATTCAATGTTCTCTACCCATTTGCTTTTACAAGCAGAATGTGACATGCTTTCTGAAGTTAACTTTTTGACAACAAACACCACTAGGTAAAACAATGCAAAATAAAAATTTAGTGCAAAGAACTGAAGATTCCCATACTTGATCCATAAACTGGAAAAAAAAAAAAAAAGAAAGAAAAAGTACTTATTTTTGAAAAAGAGTCTTTTCCAGAAATTGTAGTCTGAATAGTACAAACATTTGTACAATAATAAGAGATAGAGAAAGAGTCTTTCCTTTTCCGTGAACATTCCCTAGAATGGCTATCCTGTATACTCAATGATGTAAAAAATGTAAAAAAGTTACTTTCCTCATTTTCTCGTTCTCTGCTGTTTATCCTACTTATTATATTAGTGAGAATGAAGTAACTCTCTGGCTATGTATACTATCTTGTGTCTGTTTTTTGTTGTGGATGATTTTCCCTGTCTCAATTTAGGTTCCTTGGAACTGTATGATAAATTCTGCAACATCAAGAAGGATCTTGCAAACAAATGCATGGCATTTGAAACACCCAAAGCTGAATGAAAAAGGGGAGGACAGAGAGACTGGATAGCTTGTTCAAATCCCACAGTATTATGACTTTTTAACCACATTTTTTTGAGAAAAATGCCTTTGAATGTTTCACCAAATTATAATTTGATAATATTTAAGCCTGCAATGACTGAAGAGAAATTAGAGGATTGATGCATGGTATCTTTTAAAACTATTGGGCAAGGCTTTTGTTTTAAAAGCAGTCATCTTAAATGATAGCTGACAGGTTAAGTTTCTGTAACAGAAGAATAAGATAAATAAGACACACTAAGAAACAAAATATTGAATTTTTCTCCAAAGTTTTTTTTTATTGCATCTTTCTTAAGGAAAGTAAAGCTTTTGTACTTCTTTAAGCAGTTACATACCATATGACTAATCACCTAGGATATTTTTTTGACATTCTATTATTGTAGAAAGGAGAAAGATAGCAAAAATTCAGTATAAAGTTAGCAAGTCCTTGAACAGACTGCCAGAAGACTAAAGAAGATTTATCTCTATTTAAATGGAACTGTGTTAGTATTTCTGTGCTAATTTAATCTGTACATTTATGCTAGGGAATAGAGCAGATATGGATATCTCTTAACTAGGTACTACTGAGCTAGTTTGAAAGTGTGAAGCAGGTATATAGGTGTCATAGGTTACACTGGGCACTGACTGTCAGTGCTTCTGCTTGACTCAGGGAACTGTATATGATGATATGTGGGGTGCTGACAGTATATCTATTAACTTCTTGAAAGCCTGACATACATACTGTTGCCTAAAAGACCGAGGAGAAAATAAGACTCCAGGCCAATTTAGGTTGGAGATGATAAGGAGAGTAGAGCTTTAGTGAGCCCTGGGCCCACAGGAATACAAACCACTGCTCTCACCTTTGGACACAGGTTCTATGATTTTATAGTGATGTCCATCCAATTCCTGTTCAACCATCCCCCGGTTCTGCCCCATTCCGATCCCCTGGCACACGTCCTTGGGAATGGAGTCTGGGTGAGTTTGGGACCCCTCTTTCATCATCTTCATCCTCCTTGGAGCACATTGAGTCCTTGGTGGCCCTCCAAAGTTCTGGGCTTGAAGATCACTTTTGCCCATATTTACATCTTCTGGTGCAGAGGTTAAGGTGTTTTCTGCAATTCCACCTTAAAAAGAAGACTAAACAGCTAACGGAATTTTGAGGGATTGATATGGGACAGGGTTTGGGATGTGCAACCATTAAGCTACTACCATGACTTTTACTGGAAAATAGTGGTAAGAGATATAATACAGTGAGACAGTAAAAGAATGCATGTTAATTATACTGGTAGAGACCTCAGTGTGGAAATGATACTTATGTGTTGCTGTAGTTATTTCTATTAGAAATACTGGTACATTAAAATCTACGTCCACTACATAACTACTTCTGAAATCTATAAAAATTAAAAAAGTCAAAAAATCAAAAACCTCTGAGGCATCAATACAAAGATATAAGCAGATTATGCATGTATATATGCATGTGGATAAAGGTGTGTGCAAGTGAAGTATGTACTACAGAGAAAGTTTGTTTTGCTGAAATACAGGTATCCTAGACGTTCCATGTAGGATTTCTCCTATATGCTGTCTTTTTGCTATCTCTGGCATAGTAAGATGAGTTAGCTAGCAAATGCCAGTCAGATTTGGAGAATTACAGAAGCATTTTCTGGTGTTTTGGCACTTCTTTGACTTGGACAGTAGAAGCTACAAAGCTCATTGAGAGCCAAGTATCTGATTCCTTCTCATACCACTGCCTCAGCTATACCTAGGGATATTGCAGTAAAATGTTTTGTTGAAACCAACTACCTGATGTTCAGCAATGCTTATATTAACCTTAAAGCATGCTTGAATGTGTTTGCATCTAAATGTATATGAGAAATGAAACTTATAATTCATGGTAGTTGTAAGCAGTAATTGCTCAAGAATATATAAATGTTTCATATATGCTAGCATGCAATTATAGTGATATAAACAGCTTTAATTATGATCCTACCATAACATAAATGTTAAAAATCTTTCTAATTAGAAAGGTAGTCAAATGCATGTCTTGGAACAATTAGGAAAGAATAAGAACAAATTGATCATCAACTATAGGGCATTTTTATTCTAAACTTCTGAGGGTGATATTTCTACAAAGGTCTGAAGGCAGGACAACATGAAGAATTTTTTAGTGTAACATTGTGATAAATGCATTTTATTTTCAATTAATCCTTTTTTTTCTTTTCCCCTCTCCATGCAGAATATAAGCTAAAATGTACATTTATAATACCTGAAAAAAATTATTTATTACCTTATTTTCCTCCTTCTGAGAGACAAACTATGAAAAAACTGCTCAGTCATGTTCTTTGATGTCTGATTTGTTAAAAAGAGTAAGGGTCACCTAGTCTTTTAGATAATGTCACATTTTCTGAATGACTTCCTTATTAACATTATTTTTAAATGAAAAAACGTATTTTACTTTGTTGTTTCGATATAAACCAGTGAATAGTATTGTTGAGTACAGTGAAAAAAACTTCTGCATTTCTTCCCTGCAGTCACCACCATGTTGTCTTCCAATTAGTTCTTTTCTCCTGAATTTTTTCCCCCTCGAATGAAAATTTTGTTAAATAAAATCTAATAGCTTATAGAAAAATCTGATATTATCCGAATTTATTTCTGTGAGATCTACTAAACGTATACAGTGACTATACTCAAAACCTGTCACTCCTTCTGGAAGTACTGCTGTTAAAGGTTTATGCGATATTTCTGACACTTTCAAAATGCATTACATTGACCCACTTTGCCAACATATATCAGTATATTATGTATGCAGTGATAGTGATGTCTCAGAAGCGTTGATTTTATGCATATGCTATCTGCAGACAACTGATACCTGAACAGCAAATCCAAAACATTCTTCAATTTCATATATGTGTAAACTCCTACATGTACGTTACTGATACATGACAGAGTACATGTCCATTTCTTTCTGGTATAAATGAAGGCAACTCTATAGCCCTTAAATCAAAGATACTCCTAACATGGGGCATGTATCTTTGGGTCTTGATACTATGTTCTGGTCTAACTGATGTGAATATGACAAGCCTTTAAAGTTTGTGGGACTTTTCACAGTAATAAGGTTGAAGAATTTTTGTCCTGAGTTTGTAAACTAAACTTTAAACTTTGTTTGCTTCTTATTGTAGGAGAGTAAGATATAAATGCAAATTATGGCCATCAGAAACTGTGAAAGATTAATATACCCTAGAAAAGAAGTTAGAAATGGCTTAGTCCATCTGAAGGTTAAGTAGATAACATTTGTTAATAGACCTTTACACCATTCCTAACTTCAATATTCAGAACCTGAAGTCAGGTTATGTTAGAATAATTTCTTACTCAGATGGGATTGGAGACCATTGCAAATTTAAGAGTTGTGAGTTTTTAAGGCAAGACTGATGTTGACTGATGTGAAACAGAAAATAGGGCACAAGTACCTCTCACAGTTTTTTTTTCCCATACATTTAGTTCATTAACTAAAAAGAACTTTATGAAAAACACACATAAGCAGTTTTCATATATCACTGTGCTGTGAATATAAATTGCAATTTCCAAATCATTCTAGCAGTCTGCTGATTTTTTTTAAGAGCTCTCCAGGACTGTATAATGTTAATCTATCTGGGTACAGGGGAAAAAAAGTCAATAAAGATGGTGCAGAAAGGTGGAAATTGCACTTTCTTATGTTAGCAACAACTTACCCCCTAAGAAGAGCTTATTTTCAGCAGTTTTTACTAGGAACTTTGACAAGGATGGAAGGGACCCAATTACAATCACCAGAGGACATCTACTAGTTAGTTTTGCAGCAGACAGATGCAGAATTTCTGCATGCTTCAGGTGCCTTCAATTGCCCCTTTTATGCTTCTTACCTATTTCATAAGTAGAATTGCAGCTGTTGAATACACTCACAATCTGTCTGCTGACCCAGGGTGAGTGAAGAGCAGAGAATGAGGAACTCCACCTGGCTTTCTGCTAGCACATCTTGGTGTGGTCTGCGGAAAAATCTATTACATGCTCATCATACAGAGGTCATGGAGAAATCCTGAACTAATCTTGAATAGGGTTTTGTACCATGATTACTTTATGGGACAAACTGAGCGGCCCAAACGTTTTCCAGTAACAATCAATTTTAAAAAAAATTCACATTGAAGAAGGAAATGAAAGCATCTGATTATGCTCCCTGGCTGTAAACTGTGTCTTCTCTAAAGAAACCCTTTCCTGCCTTCTCCTTTACTAAGGAACTCAGGTTAGCCACAAGTTTTGTATCAGAATTTGCAAATGACAATGCTAACCAGATAACTGGTCCTTGATCTTTGGTGGGTCATTAGCTGAAGTCACTGGGAACCTCCCAGTATTTTCAGAGGAGAAAATTGATTTGCATTCTGATGTAAAAAGTTGCAAAACAGAAAAGGAACAAGTACGTCTTCAAAGGTTGTTTCCTCTACCTTTAGCTCATTAACTCGGAAGGTGAAAAACACAAGCAAGCAGTTTTCACAAATTGTTGTGCTGTGTTAAAGATTTTCAGAAGAGCATAACACACAGACAACGTCTCCACATAGTAGGAGGGTACAAGCTCTGACTTTAGGGAAAATCTCATTGTCTCTCTCCAATTAGCTTACCATTTTTCAGGGGTTTCAGAACATGTATAACAATCCTCCTCAGCTCTCCTCACAGCAACAGGACTTGAAGGTTTTGTTTCTCTTCTGTTTACAAATAACCTGACATCAAGCAAGGGGCTGCTCCCACTCTATCAAACAAACACTTTGATATGGATCAACAGCCATTTTTTGAAGAGGATGTTTTATAAATATCTTCTGTATGAAAATGTTTCTTCAAATTCCACTATATAAGGTGGTGTTTGTTTGGTTTGGTTTGGTTGGTTTTAATGTTTTGGGGGTTTTTTTCCAGATGTTAATTGCTTTGATCTTTTAACAAGTTTTTGGTTTCCTTGAAATAGTGTTGTTTCTGTGTTCCCATTTTAAACCCTTAATGCAAACAAACCATAACAGTGTCAATTTCTACTTGCTGTCCAGTCACTGAGCCTATGAAATTAATTATTCTCTAATCAGGATCACCTTACAGACACTAAAGTAAAACTGCACTTTAAGGTTACAAGGGTCGCAGTCCCTAATGGAGGTCTCCAGCCTTTAGATTTTATGAGTTTTTTTTGTGGAAAGGAAAAGCCTTTCTAGATTTTCCGTTTAAAAGCTGAAATGGCTTAGTAGAGCCTCCAAGAACTGCAGTAAATTGATCACAGCTGCAAAAATCTGGTTAATATAATACAGTTTGGGTGGAGCTGGTAGGATATTCCACTTGGTTTCCCAGAGAGAGAGGGAAGGAATAAGCTCAAAATAAAGGCTGTTGGTTCTTACTAAATATAGCAGAAAACCCCCAATTTGTTTCTTTGTGTATTTATTTATCTTTAAATGTCTTCAGGTAATGGTATATAAAAATATTTCATAGCAAAATAACACACCCTAACGCAACGAACCCCCTCATCCCCTCCCAGACCTAATTCTACGGAAGTAGAAACTGATTGCCTGTTGTGAGGGTTTTTACCTTGGCTATGACCAAATGCCCAACCAGCTGTTCACTCACTCATCTTCCTCCAGCCCTTTTTCTTTGCCTATTTTCCTTCTCAGCTGCCCCCTCTCCCCTGAGCTGGTGGAGACTGTGTGGTTGCAGTCAGTCTCCGTAATAGTTTGTCCCTACTTTTTCGTTTTCCTCATGCTTTGTCCTGCTCCAAGGGGGCTCCTTCTCACGAGATGCAGTCTTTTAGAATCAACACACTCTTCCACAGCCTCTCCATGGAGAACACCCACTCCTGTGTCCTCCCATCCTTCTTCCCTGACCTCGGTGCTTGGACTTCTGTTTCTCTCATTTTTTGTTCCCTCTTCCTCTGCCTGTGGGGAGTTTTCTGCCTTAAATACATTTTTCTGGAGGTGCCACCAGCGTGGCTGATGAGCTCAGTTTTGGCCAGTGATGGGTCTGTTGCAGCTGCGTGAATCTGCCTTTTCCACACAACACAGGCGGGTTGGGTGTTGGTCAAATGCAAGGAGAGAGGAGACCTCCGGGTTCAGTCTTGGAGCTACATGGACTCTTTTGGGATACTCATGGCACTGAGACCCACCCTTAGCACTGAGGGCATTTGGCTCTAGCAAACTGTCTGTAACTCCTGTTCCCACTGCTCGGGGATCCCCACACAGACAGTCGGCTGGCCTGGTCACAGCACTGACTGAGTGGTCTCCCACATCTCAGCTCAGCTGGGTGACCTCGGTTAGTAAGTCAGCCTGGAAATAAATGCCTTCCCTTCCCTGCAAACCGTTTCTCAGAGCACCGTGCTGATTCACCGTTAACATGGTGTCAGGAGGACTGCTCCTTTGCACATTCTTGACACAGTCTTCCAAGTGAGATTTTTCCAGTAACAACTGCCTGGACACTGCAGAGGGCTGAGAGCTACTGGAGACAAGACTAGCAGCCCTAGCCCCACAGCTCTGGGAATGGGGACAGGTAAGACCAGGACAGGACATCTGCCTGTGGGTAGAGTGGTTGATCAGGTAGGAGTCCAGCACCATAGCCTCAGGGAAAGCAAATCCAGGAACCAGGGTCAGCCCATAGCATTTACACAGCCATCAGTCACTTTGGTCAGCAGGAGACAAAAGTAATTAGGAGAATAACTTAAAAAGAAAAGGAAACAGAAAAGCAGGTGAAACTGAAGCATCAAAAAAGGTAAATACAGTATTTATTTATTTTTCTGTGAATGAGTTGAATGCAAATTTGGCAAAATAGCTCTCTTGATGCCTCAAAGAAAGATTTCTTCTCTTGATGGAGCCTGACTGCAGATATTAAAGAAATTCTTTTTCAGAACATGTTTTTGTGATCTTCTCAAAAGAGGATTTTCTTTTCCTATCACAAAGTTGCCAGAGACATATTTTCCTCTTTAAATATGATTAAGAACTCCTTTCCAAAAATGAATCCTTTTAATGTTAAAATACTTAACCCTGCAATATGAGGAAGATGGGGATTTCCACTGAGCATGGATTGCTGGTGAATGTGGGTAACCACGATGGTCAGCCTTGGTTACTGTCCTGTAGAAAGGGTCAGTGATGGTGCTTTAAGCCATCACTGAGCCAGAAGAGAGGGGATAATAAGAAGTAAGAAATCTTGAGAGTATGTTTTAGCTGTTGGGCCTTGAGAGATATAACATGAACTCTGCCACTCAGATTGTGGTTCCTTCCCTGAGCTGCTCCCATGGTAAAACAATAGTAAATCACTCTTCTGATAAATCTAGATATGAAAGTGTAGTGTAGTATTTAATTAGTAATGAATTAGGTTTTAATATAATGCTTTTCATGTAGCTTTGTCTTTGGATAATGTAATTGTCACAATGATCTGTAAAAATGGTGAAATGGTTGAGGTGTGGCAAGCATTGTATTGGTGGTTCCATTCTTCCTGAACATGGTAACCTAAACAATTAATTCATAATTCACTGTAAATTTAAAAGTTCTTTTTTTGTAAGTACCACCAGGCACAAGTTGGAAATAGCACACTCCTTTCCTGAAAAGCTTTGGATAATTTCAGTCAGATACTGAAAACCGGAATATTGCTGTTAGATAACTTGAAAGAAGTTCCAGTCTTTGTCAAGAACAGAAATTATGATAATTGTGATATCTTTGTTGATATATTTTTGCTTAGACTGAATTCTTGTGTAGTCTCTCTATGGGCTTAAGTGCCTCAGGAGCAACCATTTCATTACTTTTCACAGGTGGCATCTATCAAAGGCCAATTTTGCTCTGGAAGATTCATTGCTTTTCTTATATCTGTGGTTTAATTAGCTAGCCAAGCTGATTAAAACTGATACGATTAAAGGTGTTTGGGCCAAATATTTAACCACTAAATACCCAAAATTATCACGGATGCGTTTTCTAAGATTTTGTGGGGGTAAAAAAGAGACCTGAAATGTGCTGTCCTTGGGAGCCATGAAGTAAGTTATAGCCAGATACCTCTCAGATATGGGAGGAATTTTACACAGTTTTTTTTTATTTTACCTTGCCACATGGAACAAAGTGTGATGATCAAGATTTCCTGAAGGGTGAATCTTCTTTGCTTTCTCCATGTAAGACCACAGAAGCAGGTATCACACAGGTGTAGTCTGCTTGAGGTGAATAGCAATGGCCGTGTATAATTTTATCCATATACTCATGCTGTCAATTATATAATATTTTCATCAAAATATAAATTTCTCTTTCATGGAGGAATGAATAGTATCACTTGGGTTTGAGGTTTCCTTTTTTTTAGTTTAGTTTTGCAGTTGTTTGTTTGTTTCTGGTTTGGGGTGCTTTGTTTGTTTAACAGATCCCTAATTGTTTGAAAGTACTATCTTTGCTGGCACATTAAAAAAGGGTAAATTGTTCCTGATAGTCCTGATATTAGGAAACTGTGTTTAAAATGTGGCAAGATACAAATGTGTAGAACACTTTTGGCTCGGTAGAAGAATAACAGCCTGAGCTTTTTAATTTTCTAAGTGACGTGAAATGAAAGAATAACACTTAAAAATTTCAGCTTTAAAATACTAAGACAAATTTATCCAAGCCCTATGTAACACTCAAACAAGTCTTTGTAGTCCCAGACAGTTTTAAGAAAGCAAAATTGAAAGCAAGTTTTACTGTTGGTATTGTTAAGCCAGGAAATTTTCTTCTGCCTATGTCCAGAGTTTATATTTTCCTTTACACCATTCATAAATCATCTTGGTCCATTATCTGTTGTGTTCCTGCCCAGTGCTGTTCTGACCTGCTTGGATGGGGCTGTTACCACTGTACACAAAGAGTTCCTGAGTGTCTTTCAGTAAATGGAGTTAGCAACACTTCACAGTGACCTGAGTGTCATGCACTGATGTGGAAGCTGACAAGCACATGGTGTTTGATAACTTCTATATCTGTGGAGGAAAATGTTTAGGTTTTTTTCATGGTATAGGGTATTGCTAAGTTAAGTAAGTAATTCTCTTGAAGATATGTGGTCTCCAGAGGGTCCTCCATAAAAGAGGATAGATTTCATGGAGAATATGCCTAGAAGCGACTCTTAAATGCAGTGAAAAGATTTAGTGTTTAGCTGTTTCTAGTTGTCAAGCAAATACAGTCAAGCAAAGGATAAGCTTTATTCTATCTCACATTCATAAAATCTTTTACTCAGTACAACCTGTCACTGGTAGTAGATAATGGAGTGGGAGGTCTGATTTAGGCAAACTTTATGTTCCTCTGATAGTATGGCCTGGGTTCCATGAGTGAGAAGTATCAATAATAATCTATAGTACTTTTTTCTTGTGTATGAATTTAATTTAAATTTAGGTCTAAATTACTGCTTTTTCTTTTTGAGTACTTTGGCTGTTGTTTGTTATGCTGGTGAAAGGTATGTCAGTTCTTAATTTCACTGAAGTACTTCAGACTTAGCCCTGAAATAGTAGTAGGAAGCAGAACAAGGGTTTTCTGAGGAATAGCTCCAGGGTATATTCAGCTGATCAGACTAGTCAAATTCACTGTTTTACCAACTACTCTCATGCTCTTTCCAGAATGTGGACTAATTTTAGAGCTTAGAGATGAATTAGGAATTCACGGTGCATGCTTACCAGACGCTGTTGACACATGTGAATAAAACAGCAACACAGTCTGTCTGAAAACAATTTTTGAAGATCACCTTGTGCCTGCAATATTAAAGTCTAAGCTAAATAAGAGAATAGATTCAGTCACCTAATGACAAAGTAGCCAAGCTTAGGCAATCAACGTAATACTATAGAAGTGTTTTATTAGTATGAGTCACAGTACCCATAATTTAGCCAAAAAATTGTGTAATTCTGGCAAGTGATTCCATCTGGCTACTCAAAGTGAAAGTTTCCCAGTGCTGGACTTGGTTATTTGCAAATTAGGCATCTTATTCACATGCATTTTGTGAGTCCATAAAATGACTGTTCTGCAGAAGATGAAGACATAGTTTTTGTGGAAAAATCGTGTATGCCTTTTTGCAAGACAGCAAATCTGTTTTAAAGTGAGCTACTGCCCCAGGCGCTCTATACTGTTGTTTTTTTTTAATTCCTTGTCCTTTTTAAGACAGAGGGCAAGAATGGTTTTTACAAAGGGTCCATCCCATATTGTTAAAACTCATATCTGAATACAGTCATGTTCAGTTTTGGTATTTTATTTTGCTTCTGCCCAAATGCACTGTGTAGTTTTTTTAAGCCATACACAGAAACAACTGAAACCAAAGAGCAGTTGAGAGAGAGAGTTACCTAAGTTTCTGATACTCAAATTCTCATTGTGTATCTTAACATTAGGACACTCCTCTCATGAGAAAGGTAATCTGAAGCAAAGGTATTAATCCCATTGGGATGAAAAGCTGAGTGATAATTTATTTTTTTTTTTGTAGAACCTTTAGAAAAGCTACTAAATTGATAGCTGATATGCCTAGCATTTTTTTCTCACTCAAAATACCCATGGTTGTTTATTGTGCAGGATCCGTGGTTACATATATAAGAGTAACCAGCAGTGAAAACTGAACTGTAATTTAGCAGGTACATACAGTATGAAATTTATGTTACTTGGGTCTTGTGTTCTTCTTTTGCTACTAGAATGGCCATAGGAATGGTTGTCATAAGCAGAGAAGAGAGGGATAGAATCCAGTCCCCCAGAAGCCAGACAAATAGCAAAAGTGCAATAAACTACTATAAACCTTACTGGAAATTTTTTCCCAGGTACTAAGATACTGAGATTTCAACTACTGTAATTTTCAATATTATTTTTGTTCAACTTCCATCATTGTTTTCTGATTCTCTTTCTATCCTGAAAAACTTTCCGCCTTCTGTGTATTATTATAGTGGATGATTTCCCCCGGCATTAGATCATGGTATTCCTAAAATGTTTGCCTGAGAGCTTTTGCTTCTCCGTTGGGAAGAAACATCAAAGAGTTATCATCTAATTGATTTTGTGTTTTGTCTTTTTCTTCCATGAAAAATTAGGTCATCGCAACACAGGATAAGGAAAAAAACCATTTAATTTAAGACATAGCCTATAGCTTCACCAAAACCTATTCATAAATGCTGTAAACATTTTATTTGTTTTTTTTTCTTAAAAGGTATTTACTTAATAGGAATCTTAGGGGTCTAGTTTTTGTTTTGTTTTGATTTTTAACCTAAAGTATCAAGAGATTTGAACATTGAAATACAGTGGCATAAATCACTAGAACATAGAGATTGAATAAATTGTCTAACTGAAATGGGAAGCTTTGAAACTCCCTCAAGATTTATGGTTCGGTAGACTCCATTCTTTCTGACTTAAGGCTGAAAAACTAACAACTTAACTGCAAGCATATGGACTCCCTGTGCTGCCATTTCAAATGATGTTTAACTCAAATTAGTCAATCTCTGAAAACGGAGACAGGAAGATCTTCAGCTATCTTAATTCTTTTGTTAAGCGTGGATCTATTTGATTTTATATTGCTGTGTCAATAAAAGAGAGGTCAGTGTTCTGATAATTTTATAAATCTATCAGTTACATTTCCCAGTGAAACCAAGTGTATTTCCAGATAGAAAAGTGAACAGAAAATAGATTGTTACATATAAGCACTATGTTCAAAATCCATAATCTCATAATTATTTTTTTATTGTTATCAAAATGTGCTTCTGTTCACGGTAAAACTACTGAGATATAGGACTGTGCAGTGAAAAGAGAAGAGGGGAAAAATAGCTGTGTGCAATGAAAAATGATACTTCAGGGACAAGACAGTACCATTAAAATAGCACTTGTAGTGGAACAATCACCATGAATTTTATAAGTTTGTGATATGATTTCTTTGAGAATTGTTCTAGAAGGAAATTTTGAAACCTTCTTTGTGTCCCTTGATCTTCAGTTAGTCGCCCTGCTTTGTGTTTCTGGTGATGCCTCCTCCCTGGAAGTGTTCCAGCCAGGTTCGAGGCTTTGAGCAACCCAGTCTAGCAACAGGAGTTCCGATCCATGGCAGGTCATCTGGTTGGAACAGATGATGTTTAAGCTCCCTTCCACTTCATGAAACTTCATAGAGTCTGCGAAAAAAAGAAATTTGACTAATTAATGCGTCATCTGAAGTTTCACTCAGCTACTTGTATGCCTTAATAAACTGGTCAGCAAACTAAAAGTCAAATGAATATTTCCAAATCCGTATCTTTGGTTGATATATTTGCATTGTGCAGATCAAAAATACCAGACTTCAGAATATAAAATAATCAATTCCTGAGTTAGAGTGGATGTTTATTTAAATGCTGAGACTGGCACAGTTCTATGTCACCTCTTTCTCAGTAGCCAAGTAGTTCAGCAATATTTTCAAGGTGAATTAATTGTCCTGCTACTTTTTATGGAATTTATAATCCCACCTACCCAGTCTCTGTTACCGTTGCTGCTATGTAGTGAGGATGATAGTGTACACTGAAATTCATTCCAGTACCTGGACTCCTCCCATGCAGGTAACTCACCTCATCCAGGTTTCAGAGTTCAGAAGATAGATCCAGGTCTTATGTTGGACCTCATGATGTTTCTTACATTGCAGTTTTATAAATAGATTTATTGCGTCTAGCTTCTCCTGAGCTTACATTGCAGTGGAAATTATATAAATGGAACAGATATAATCCACTACTAGTTTGTATTTGCTTTTAAATAGCAGTAACTGATTTCTTCTAGAACATGGCAATAGAGAACCAACTGTAAAGAAAAGTTGTTTACTTTCATTCATGCAATAAAACTTTTTTTTTTTTAATTCAGGCTGCCGTTATTGTATATTATGTGGTATCTGTCAGCCCATGGGCTGAAATCACCTCACAAGGTGTTTCTATTTGACTTGCCAATTTTTCAGGTGAAAGAAAGCAAACAGCTATACTATTACTCAGACTAGAGAAAGCTAAAAGATTTCTCCCTCCCTGTAAAGTGGTTGGAGAGGGTTAGCAGCATCGCTTGTAGATGGGAAAAGGAAATGTTGCTGCCTTTACATTGGCTACACCATGAACTGAGGGAAAGTCAGCCCTTGTCATCCTACCTGCTTCCTTCCCCATCTTCAGATGGAAGTGCTCCTATAAATGTTGAGATAGGGAGGCCAGTGGAAAGGATATATGGCTGCCTGCATGGGAATCAATTAGTGCTGCCACCAGAGGAAACATAGCAGAGTCTTCTAGGAAAGCCACTGCTCTTTGGCTATGGGAAGAGCAAGGATAGACCTGAATTTAGCACCTCCACAAAGAGGAGGAAAAGGTCTGGCAAAGCAGGATCTCCTTCCCACACAGGCAAAGGCAACCTTGGCTGCCTGTGTGCTAAGAATCTGTGTGTAAGTTCTAACGAACCAAACATTTACTCTTGTCAGTGAGTTCTAGGTGAAAAAGCTGACAACATCTGGAGAAAGTCTTGTCTCACTTTGTCATACTTGACCATGTTGTGGTGTGCTTAACCAACTTATTAAACTTCTACAATGAGATGACTGATGTGATAGACAAGGGGAGAGCAGTGGACTTTAGTAAGGTCTTTGGTACAGCTCCCATAACATCCTCACAGAGAAGATGATGATATATAGGCTGAATGATCAGATTGAGAAATGGCTGAATGGTCAGGCTCAGATGTGATCAACTGCACAAAGTCTAACTGGAGGCCAGTAACTAGTGGTGTACTCCAGTGGTCAGTACTGTGTCTAGTCTTGTTTAATGTCTTCATTAATGATCTGGATGATGGGACAGAGTTTCCTCTGTTCCCTCAGCAAGTTTCCTGATGACGTGAAGTTGGGCAAAGGAGCTGATATGTCAGAAAAACATGCTGCTATCCAGTGGGACCTCAACAGGCTGGAGAAATGGTCTGACAGGAACTGTAATGAAGTTCAGCAAGGGAAAATGCAACATCCTGCATGTGGGGAGGAACAATCCCAAGCATCAGTATACACTGAAGACCACCCAGATGGAAAGCAGCTAAGTGGAGAAGGGCTAAGGTGCCCTGGTGGACGCTAAGTTGAACATGAGTGAGCAGTATGCTCCTGTGGCAAAGGTGGCTGATGGTGTCCTGGGCTGCATTAGGAGAAACGTTGCCAGCCAGCCCAAGGGAGTTGATCCTACCCCTCTACTCAGCCCTGGGGAGGCCACAGCCAGACTATTGCGTTCAGTCATGAGCTCTCCAGTACAAGAGACGCATGGGCATGTAAAGTCTAGTGAAGGGCTACAAGGGTCATGAAAAGACTGGAGCATTTCTCATAAAAGGGAAGGCTGAGTAAGCTGTGACTCTTTAGCCTGGAGAAGAGCCTAAGAAGGATTTTATCAATGCGTAGAATGAATACAACAGATCCAGGTTGCTTTCAGAGGTAGCCAGTGACAGAACAAGAGGCAATTGGCACAAAGTGAAACCCAGGACGTTCCTTGTGGACATAAGGTATCTCAGGGCGCGTGTGAGAGTGACAGAGCCATGACATAGGTTGCCAGGGTGGTGCTGGGGTCCATCCTTGAAGATATTGAAAAGCCATCTGGATATGGTCCTGGGCAACCATCCTTAGGTAGCCCTATTTAAACAAAAGATTTGCACAAGTTTTCTTTCAGATTTACCTTCCAACCCCAACCATTCACGTATTCTGTAAAAGCAGAATGGTTAGTTGACAGTCTAGTTTCTAAGCTTTGCTTTCTGTTTTTGTATATGTTGATTGTCTATAATAGGAGCTTAGATACCTACATGTAGAAACATAAACACAGGTATAATCTTAAACTGTATGAAACCCAGGTTATCTTGTTTTAATATAAAGTTTAGCACACGTATCTATTTTTCTTGTTAAGGGGTGTGATTTGAGCCACTTAGCTTCTCTGTAGTTCTTACATCATTTTCTCTAGTCTGCTGAAATTCTTCCAGTTCTTACTAACAAATGCAGCACCAATTTAAATTCACATTTATAATCTCCATGTAATCTCAGGAAAGTATTCCAGAAAAAGATCTCCCAATTGATACTTCTCTATCTCTATAAAACACAGCTCCTTCTTTAAAATCTGTGGCAAAGGTAATAATTTCTAGCCGATTTCTGTACTGCACTGCTCAAGACTGTGTAAGGCAAGTATATACTTGCCTTTGTATATGGTACATTAGTTCAAATATTGCCCTTATTTTATTTTTGTGTTTTGTTTTAGTTTTTAATTTTCTACCTGTATGCTAAACATTTATTTCAAAATCATACCTTTCATTAAGAAAAAGTTTTGAGTCCAGATGATTCAGAAATAAGTTGAATTCCTTAAAGATTTAATATTGAGAAATTAATAACAAGAATAAAAAAATTCTTAAAAAGCCAGTATTAAGACATTGTAATTTTATTACTTTCCCTGTGACCTGATTGCCGCCTTTGAGTGCTTGGGATTGACTATTTCATCTCTGTAGATTTACAGGGGCTTATTCACAAAAAAAGTGTATAAAATAATGTCTGAACAAAAATATTAATTGGTAGAGGGCAAGAGGTACTTCTCAGTGTTACTTCTGAGGCAGTGGTACTTCTCAAGGCACTTAGGTTAAGCAGAAGATCTTCAAGCAGAAATTTCCCATGAGAAAAGGCAAATGTTTGAGGGTCCTCACAATTTGTAAGGGTTGTGCAATTGTTTACCACCATCAGAAACACATGAGATATTTTGTGCATTAATGGATGTACTTCAGAGATACTGAAGAGATAGATTATAATTTTTTTGGCATTTCTTTCCTTTTTATTTTCAGTCTCACTTTTTCATACATAGCTGAAGTCCTGGTAACTTTGAAACAATTGATATGGTGACTTTAATTCCTACTTGCCTGGTTATTTCTAATAAAGAAAGCCCATTATGTTTTATTCTGGCATGATGACTTTCAGGTTTGGTAGATTCTTCATCAGCTCATTCTGCACACATCCATTTTTTTTAGTGGAAGGAGTGGAAATTACATTTGTAATGCAACATAAAATATGTCACTACTGAAAATGTCTTCATGAAGAAATAATATGTGTCATATCATTAATACTGCACATATACCTCTTTTCAAAGTGGAGAACACCACCAGAGACTGACTCAGTTCTCCAAAACTTTGACCCAGAAAGTGTGTCTGCCTCTGTTCAGGTCTGAGTGCAGTATTCTGCTGTGGCCCAAAGCTAAAAACATGTGTGGTTCTTTCACAAACCACTTAGATGCAAAATAGTGGCCCAAAATGTGGGAGAATAATACGCATAAGAAAACATTTATGTCATCAGAGCAACCTGTGCAAAAGGAGAGTAATTCTTCATTTGTCTTTTTTTTCCAACTGTATTGGATGCTGTACAGCAAGTATCTATTTCTTGAAATGACCTTGCTTAACTAATATCAATGGCCTGTAACAAAGTACAATATCTGTACTGTATTGCCAAATCTGAGCAAATGTCAGATTTACAGGGAGTCCTGAGAAAAACATAAAGTTTAGCAGCTGGAGAAGAGGCAAAAAACCCCTTCTCAGCTGCATAATCTCAATTTTATTTATAGCTGTAACACAGTAGAAAATAATGCTTGAATTAACACGCATTATTTCAACTCACACTGTCTCTTTAATAATGAACTCCAGCAGACTGAAAAAGGCATTCCAAAGCTGGAGACCTTCTTTCTTGTAGTCAAGTCTGCTTTCATCACTTTTCCCTTGATGTTGGATTATAGAGCAAAGTTAGGAAAAAGAAAAGTGAACCTCGAGCCAGATTTTTAAATCCGGAGATAGACAACAAATTTAAGTGCCCTGATTCTGAAATGCTGAGCCTCTGGAAACTTGCATCTACTTTAAAGAGAGCTGCCAGGGGCTCAGCACCTGAAAATAAGGTCAGTTATTGAGGCACTTCACTGAAGATTGATAATTCAGAGAGAGGAGATCCATAACCACAACATAGAATGATTGTGCCCCTTTGCGAGGAAAGAAAATTCTGAACTAAAAAACAGAGTCATATCCTTACTGCTACTAAGCAGTAAGTGCAGTATACATAGAAAAAATAAAAGTATACCTATTTTACAAAACATGAACATTGACACCTTTGACACAAACAAAAAAAAAAAAAGAAAACAAATCTGAAACAAAACAAAACAAAGAATAAAACACAGGAACAAAGGAGAGGGGTAAGAATTTTAGGGATAATTTTAGCATGATTTGAAAAATTATACTTCAGACCACTGAGTCATGGCTTTCCCTTCTGCTGGCTAGTCTGCCTCTGATGGGTGATAATTTTGTCCCAGAATTGAACCCAGTGTGCAAGAAGCCAATCCACACACAGAGTTGAGGTACTTGATTTATTTGCTATTGTGCACAGGAAGGGAGCTAAGTGGCAAATCTACAGAGGGTGACAAAAGCAGGCATATGGTTACAGTCTTAGGCTATTGGCATATCTCACTTAAATCATTACTTGGCTACATTGTTATTGCCTCATCCTTTCCTGCTTTGATTTAAAGGCAGATGTGTCCCAAGAACTAATGACACATACTCGGTGTGTAGTGGTCTTTTTGTGGTCAGGAGGCTAAGGGTGTGGTTTCTACTACTATAATGAACAGAGGTTATTTTTAGGGGAAATCTTCACCACAAAACTGGTCAAAACCAGAGATATTGGCTCATCATGCAACATTCGGATTGAAAAGAATGTTGTCTTTTTGGTTTCCTCCCTTCAAGGATTTATGTCATCAGCTTTCTGTTTTGTACCTTCCTGTGGTTATTTCTTTCATTACTTATCCACTTTTTTTCTTTAACGTGTTATTTGGAACTTGGATCTCATTATTCAACAATACAATCCCATTATTTTTCTCTCTTCACCCCCCCATTCAGATAGGAATTCTGCAGGTAGGTTTGATCCTGTCAAAAGCATGAATGTGGGATCAGGAGGTTCCATTAAAGCTGATTTTCTCTCTGTCTGAGTTGTGTCCTCAAGCTGATTATATTAGTACCATGATGTGTTTTGTCTGGGCAATTAAAAATGTTGAAAAGAGGAAAATAAAAAAGAATTTCCAGCAGTTCTGTCAAGTTACCTTGTTCTGACCCTTTATTTTCTTTTGAGCTCCAGCATGTATTTTTTATCAGATTTTTCCTCTTAATTTTTAGTCTTCTGCATCTCCACGGTACAAAGCTATCTCATGGTATGAGCTGTGCTAGCACTCACATTAAAAACACTAATTTTCAAGGATTCTTTACTGAGCCGTGAAAATTTGCTCTAGGCAGACACATGCCTCAAGGCAAGCAGAAGAATGCAGGAGGAGATTGCGCAGTCTCCAAGGCCATTTTATGGCACCGTTTCTTTCCCACTAAAGTTCCAACCTGAAAATTCAAGGAGCTTCATTTTTGTGTCCTGATCTGATGAAACTCTATGGACTGTCCAGTTACTCTAGGAATTCAGAGGAGTTTTATGTAAAAGAGCACCAGCCAGCTCAGAGAATCCCAGCTGGGCCTTACTCACTGCAAGACATGCCGGTGTGCATTAAAAACACATGTCAAATCAGCCTGCCTCTTCAGCCTCACACTGCTTGAGGTAGCCTAGATGTCCATAGTGACCTGCCTTAAAGGCCCTGATTTACATAAGTGAGCATGTCAACAAATACTCTTTTTGCCTCAGAAACTGGTTTATTAACTTGCTGGACTCCGGACAAACTGCTTGCAGACAGCGATTAGATTTGTGTATGTGTGAAAAGTTAACAGTCTGGGAAGTGTAAAAACTCCAGACAAATATAGAAAAAAACAGACACTGCTAGAAAAATGAACACGATGAAAGTAGGTGATGAGAAATTCTTAATTTAATATCTCTCTGCTTTGTTATGATAGTCTAAGGCTGTGTTTTAATGCTCTTGGATCAAGTACTCTCAAATATAGGGCAGTACTGAGCAAGAGCTTCTAGACAATCCTATGGGGGTTATATAGGAGTTAAAGAGCAGATGGCTGTAGTAGTCATTACCTTATAAAAATTAGACTTTTTCCAGGGTTAATTGTGGTGGGAGCTTTGTTGCATGGAAGTGTCCTCTTTTTGGCTGGGATAGAGTTAATTTTTTACTTGTAGCTTTAATTTTTTACAGTGTTGTGTTTTGGATTCAATATGAGAATGATGTTTTGTGTCAGTCCTTGCATTGATACAATAGCATGATATATAGTGAGATCATATGTGATTTGATAATTCACACTCAAATTGCTATTCACTCCACTGAGACTAGCATGACTGGGTTTATAAGAGAAAGAAAGAGACAAGGAAAGGAATAATCTAGTGGTGTTTCCTGTAGAAGTGACATGGTGGGACGAGATTCCTCTTTGAAGTCAAGTAAACCAACACAGAAATTAAGGCAGTGGTTGTCACTGTTCTGGTTTTTTTTGGAGCAGGGTAAAATACCAGAGTTATGCCTCTGAGGAGATAAAAACAAGAAAGAGTAGGCGAATCTGTGAGTTTCATTTACGTAGTGTCCAAACACAAGGACAGAAGGTACTAAGGGTACACACAAACACTAGAAAGTTAAGAACTAAAGAAGCTAGTGAAATATGCTTGTTTACCTGACCTACTTTAGGTCAGACAGTGGCCTCTGAATGTTCCCCAGGTGCTAAATAAGGCAACATTATCACTGAAAGTGCTGGTTAACACACCATCCTTGTGACCTGTAGGGAGAGCAGTCTTCTTTCTCATAAATTACATCATAGAATCATATGCAATTAAGCTGCTTCTTATATTCTGCCAGATCAGCTTTGCCAAGCACAGCGCTGATGTACAGAGCTTTTATAGAAAGCATAGAAAATTGTGTTGTAAAGCATGGCTGCAGGTATGTAGTACAACCTTTTTCTCAAAGCAGGGCTAACTTCAAAGTTAGGCCAGATTCCTAATGGCTTTTCTTCGGTAGCTTTGGAAATCTCAAAAGATGTTAATTCTGCAGCTTTTCTGTACCTACTGCAATTCTGAACCACTCTTACTGTGAACCAGTTTTATTTTTCATTATGCCCATTTAAAGCTCCTTTGCTTCTTCCCCAAAGCAAGGAGTACCTCAGAAACAGATTATTCCAAGTCTCAAGCAAAATCTCTAATCATCTTCTTGCATATAACTGGAATATATTTTTCTGGCACAATTTTTTATAGCTTACCAAATTCAGTCTGAACAAAAATTTCCTATGCAATATAAACTCCATCAATGATTTTATAAGCTGGCCATATTATCTTTATTTTTAAAATCTCAGTGTTAACCTATTAAATCTGATTCTTTTTTTGTTTGGTTTATTGTGTTTGTTTTTAAAACCACTGGTCATTGAAAACTAGAATCTTAGTAAAACAATCTTTTGGTTTTTTTATTCATATTACAGTACTTTGATAGCAATTTTGTATAACTTCTGTTTTTTGCAAGGCATGCAAAGAGTAATGGTACTGATATTCTGTAACATTTTAGACAATCAACTAGTAGAACATAGCTATGAAAAATTTGTTTTTTTCAAGATTGTTTCAAATATTAGTTGCTAAGTCTGCAGATAGAAAATGTGGTAATATATATGTTTATGCCAACTCTAGCACTTCAGTTTTTACTGACCTTGTACTATTTGTGAAAAATTAGCTTCTATTAAAAGTTTAGATGGATAAAAAGATGCACAAAGGAATTTGCTGTATAAAAAACATCTTTTTGTTGAGATAATTTGAAATATGTTGTTAATGATCTCTCTAAAGACATATTTGTGTTAGAAATTAGACACCTATTACATACAAATTCAGCAAAATAAATGTGTTATAGGCTGCTAAATTCTTGTAGCACAGGTGACTGAGTCTTGATATAATAATATACTGTACAGGAAAAATCATCAGAAAACTAGGCAATATTTGTCCTGTCAGTAACCTTGTATAAAGTTAAATAAGTTTAATTAGCAATAAGAGCTTAACTGTGATAATTTAGTTATAATTTTCTAAAATTTCACTGAAAACTACCACAATATCTTTTTAAAACATTGAGCTAAAATTCTTCATCTTAAGAATGAAGACAGTAGTTAATTGGTAATGGCTGAAAGAACATACCACTGGAGATCTACATATTCCTTGAAGGTTTTCATAAATAACTAGTAAAGGACTGTCTTTGGTTTTACATTTTGAACATGCTGGCATTCTGTCAGATTTTCCTGGCAGAAGCGTAGTCACATTTACAGCAAAGTAGTACCTGAATATGTCTGTTAGCGCATATTTCCAAAAATAAGTGAAAGAGTATGTCCCATTTACAAAACATATGTCTTAAGTGTCTGTATGTTGTTTTAGGATAGCAGGACTATTGGACCCACATATAGTCAGGAGGTAATTAGAAGAAAAGTCCATATAAGACTGTGTCTTGGTTTAAGACAAACGGGAGGGTGTATGCGTCTGACCGAAGACGTGGTCAAAAGGTGGAGAGCGTTCCACTTCCATCGTGATGGTGTCTTCCTCTTTCCCCCCAACTCCCTGACTCCAGCCAAGTAGGGGGGTTCATTCTTAAAGTAACAGTTCCTCTAGAACTAGAAGTATGTTGGAAAAAGGAAATGAAATACAAAACCTACTTTAATCATGACAGACTGTTAAACCTGAAGGCTATACTTTGATTTAGAATACATTACTAGAAACTTGGAGAGCATATAAGCTTACTGTAATCACACAGATATGTTTGCATCATCCTTATACTCTTCCCTAACCACCTGTCTTTGTCCCCAGTCAGACGGATTTTTGCTCTGATCGGGTTCAGCCACTCTCATATCCATTGGCAGAAAAGCAGTTAACTTTTATCTCCCTTCTTAATATGAATGAATATTGCAAATCTGATTCCCAGATTATCATGATGAAAAAACAATGGGCATACAGTTCTTGCTATATATAATCAAACCTTGGTATTTACTAGAAGAAATCTCAAGAATTCAACAACAGCTTCAAGTTTATTTACAGCACAAGGATAAACAAGCAGAATCACTTTTGATGCAAAAGTGTTTCTTTGCTACGTAATTTTCTTTGGGTTTGTTTGTTTTTTTTACTTTCTGCTACATAAAATACAGAGCACTAGTGCTCAGTTTCTGAAGATGTCAGACTGAAAACATAAAAGTTTATGTTTAAATGAACCTGAATCTCTGTTCTAGACCTTAGCTGGAAATGGATTTCAAATTGACAAGCATAATAGCTGACTGTTACGTGCACTTCTTTGAAATGGCCAACTTCAGATGGTCTCCACATCCTCTATACCCTTAAAGATAATAGGCCAGATAAAAACAGAGATTTCAAGTTGTGCAGAGCTTTAGACTGTAGGTTGTCATATAGCAATTTTAAAATCAATTTGGTGTTGAACAATAAGCCTATGTAATTCTCTTTGAATTCAGGTTTCCTACTGAGACCTCCTTGTGCATGCTAAATCACAGCATCTGTACTTTGTATGCTTAGGAAAAAATTGCATTTAGGGGAAATAGTCAGAAAGTCATGCAGCAATCTAATTCTGTATGCGAAGATATTTAAACAACATATGGTAGTATGCACAGTAATGGCATTTTGTGAGCTGTAGCTCAGTAAACTAAATTTGGTCTTGAAGTTCCAAGGTCATACTCTTGACTCTGTTACTTATACAGTGTGTCCCTTTAAAGTAGTATTTCCTATTTGAAAACTCCAACTCATTATCATTATTTTCTCTGTGTATTTTTGTCCTTTAGGAGAAAAAAAGAAAGTGAGTTATAGAGGAATGAAAGCCTACCAATATTTCCTAAATAGTCCAAAGCCCATGCTGGGGGTAACTCCCAGCATCCTTATGTCTGCTTACTAGTATCTTATTTTTCAAAAAGTCATCCTAATATTTGACTCATCCCAACTTTTGATTAACTTCCCTGTGTTTTAGATGCTAGATTAAGTAAAGATTTGGGGAAATAGGTACACACATTTTCTTCTAAAAGAATTATGTGTCACTCTATTTAAAGCAGTATTTATTATTTGAAGAGAGAAAGTCTTATTTTATTGGTTTCCTTGTATATTTTTTCCCTCCAACTGTAAGAGAGAAGTGTTTATCCATAATAAAGAGCTTTCATTTTCTTAAAATTAAATGCAAAGCTCCAAAACCTATTTCTAGATACTATTAGGGATGCTGACTTTTGTGCTTTATTAGAATCTTTATATTTTAAGCAATATAGATGATAAGCTTATAACTTAGATCCAAATTTTAAAGTAAATGAAGAAGATTTAGGAAAATACTGTCTAATGCTTGCCTGCTGACCCAAAAAAAAAAAAGACAAACTAAGAAAAACATGTAAAATTGTGTTACTCAACTGAGACAATTTCTGTCATTTACCACCATTTTTGTGCAATTCATTGTATCTTTATTTTGACATTTTTCTTTGACTCTATTCAGGATGCACGGCTTCAACCAACTGAGGGCGGGATATAAGGATCTCTGTCTTGGTTAAATGAGAATTTGTGATAAGGGCACATCATACTAGTGAATAAGAAATAATAAAATAAAATAAAATAAAATAAAATAAAATAAAATAAAATAAAATAAAATAAATAAGCTTTTTTTTAAGCAAAAGCAGTACTTGAAACTATGTTGTTTGAAAGAATGAATACTACTTTTTAATCAAATTTTTTTGTACTTGAATCTAAATGTATTTTTTACAGCCTTCTTAAGTACTACAGAATTACACTAGAAAAGTTGAAGCATCTGTCCTTTTAAAGTTCTTTAGGAATATCTAGTGTGTTTCTCTTTTTTCAAGTTGTTAATACTAAATTAAGGACTTATGCATCACTGTTCAGAATTATTATAGCAATTTTCCTGATATGTTTCAGAAGACATGCATATTTTAGATGACGTATAGTGCCACAAAGACACAGTATTCTTCAATGTTCTTTCTATTCTTAGACTAAACAGTTCAAGTAGCAATCAAAAGTAACAAACATGCACAAACATTTAAAGTTGCTATTAGTTCCTTTTCTAATCAGGTAATATTAGTGAATTGTTTATATTCCTCCAGTCAGTTTTGCTCATTCTTCACTGAAAAACTAATTGGTAGGTTTATTTAAATCTACTTTGAGGACTAGGTGAAGTTTTTAGTTTATTTCTTTAAACGAAGTACATAATATTAGATTATAGATAATCAGTTTGGCATAAAGGAACATTGAACTGTTCTAATCATATTAAAGTTTTTGTGGTATTTTGTTTATTTTAGCTATTTCCTTAAATGCTGACTTTTAAAGAAATCTAGAGTCAAATTGAAGGAATTAAAATGATTAAAAATGTATCAGCTGAGGATAGTAAAATATTTGATAGAAGGACATAAAAACCTATTTAAACAAGAACCACAGCTATTTACTAGATATTAAAACTTTTCATGCCTATATTCATGACACATTATATCCCTATCTGCAGCTCTTAAAAATAATTCCCAGTACATCAAAGGCCTATTAGGAGTTCTTGTGATGGCCAGTAAAGAAATTATTTTGTCATTCTACCTTACCTACACTTGAGGCTGAAATTATGCATTTGTGCATTAATCAACACGAAAACTCAAGAGTAGGAAATTTAAAGAGAATTGAAAAAGTAGTACAAGACATTTAACTGACACTTGGTAAAAAAATTCTTTCCATTTCTATTTTCAAAGGGAGGTATTAAAAGTCTGCTCCAGGATTTGCACGTATTTAATACCCACAGTTCAGTCTGTGGTAAGGACCTATCTGCATAATGGAAGCGAAATATTGGGACAACATGAGATCCTCTTTCACCACTTAGTGTAAATGTATTATAAAAGACTGGGTTGGAGCCAAGTGAATACCCCAGAGCTGCAGGCAGGAACTCAACTGTCATGAAGGCTTTTACATTGTAGCTGAAATATTTTCCAATTTCTTTCAAATTTGCTAATAAACACCAAGCCTAGGAAGCATTATGTAGTTTAAAATACTAGGACAGATTTTATTGGCACAATTGATAGGGACTTTAAAAAAAAAAGTTTTTATTGTGATCCTCACTGTTATTTAAGCATTTTTAAAGGCTTCCTGATAGCTTTTGTTCCTACATCTTTTGCCTCCTATCCTTGCCTCACGAAGGTCATAAATGACTAAACTCTCCCTTTTAATTTCATTAATCTCTTATTAATGAGAATTAACATGAAAGGATTCTCTGAATACTGGAAACCGAATATTCTATTTAAATTTCTACCTTGCTTTAAAGGTTCTCTTTTTCTTTTCTTTGTAAACATTTCCCTTGCCAGTCTTATGATTAAAGCAGATTAGTGTATATCTTGGTTTCTGCCAGGACAGGGTTAGTTTTTGCCGTACCCAAGAGGTGCACGACCAGGACCCCTAGGTTACTGTACCACTCCATCCCTATGCAGTGGGTGACGGGAAGGGGGGTCCCTTCCAGTCAGGTAACGTTGTGTTCTGCGTGGTGAGCACTTGTGGGGGAATTGCTCACCTGTCTTACACGCTCTGTTATTAAAATTAGTGTAATTCTGCTCATTTACTATTTTGTTGCCATTTCCAGTAAATTGTTCTTATCACAACCCATGATCTTTACCTTGTGTGGTTCCTATTCTCCTCTCCATCCCTCTGCAGAGGGGGAGCGAACAAGCAGCATGTGGTTTGGAGTGTTTCAATGGGAACATTAAATTGTGGAATACCATTCTTAAACCATAGCAGTAGAGTAGCTGTAAATTCTTGGCCTATGTGTAAGAAATAACATATTAGATTTAAAGTGGATGGTTATTATTTTTTTATTTTCTTTTGTCACTTTTATCCCATGATATTCTGCAGAGTAGCTATCCTACTAAATATTATCTGGCAATACAAAAGGGTTTTCCAGGAAAATTATTTATGTCCTTTGGTTGTAGCACCATCTTAGAGGTAACAGATACTGCTAATATTTTCTCTATCATTCTTTCCTTCTTCTTTCTTTTTATAACAGTCATGTCTTGTCATAAGAAGGATATGGTCCACAGCATTTCTTTCAGATTCATAATTTAGGAATGCAAAAGCAGAAATATATAAAATATTGGGAAGGAAGTGGATTCTGTGTATCTTGAGCAGATTTTTAAGAGAAAATATATCAGATTCTTTTACCTGTCTGGTAGTTTGTAAGACAACATCCTTCTTCCATTTCAGCTTGAGATTACAGTAGTCATTGGATGCAAGTCCAAAACCTTGTTTCAGCCTGCACTCTCAGTCTTGACTTATTGCCCTGGGTTAAAAAGTATTTTCCCCTGGAGTTAGAAAGTGGTTAACTCCAGGGGGTGGTGTTCTTGGTGTTGACCCAATCAGCACCCCTGCAAAATTAAAACATATCACACCAGACCAGAAAAGAAGGTAGAAGATGACATAGCTGGAAGAGTAGTAGCCATGCTTTAGGCCATGAGGAGCGAGGGGCCAGGAGCCCTGCTGGGGGCCAAGGCCCCCCAGCCCTGGATGGGGCTGCAGGAACTCGGAACAGTGTTTGGCGGAGCAGCACTAAACAGAGAACTGTAGCCAAGAGCCAAAAGAGATAACAAGCAGCAGAGATGGCACGGAACCAAGCTGAGAGACGCAGAGCTGTCCCACAGAGAGAAAGAGGACCAAGCTCAGCGGAGGCTGTTTGGAGGTGAGACTTGGCTTTACTTTCCCCGAACCTTTGGAGACCCCTTCTTGGAAGGAGAGGGTGGACTTCCACTTGAAGGGAGTCCTGAAATGCAGCAGCACCGGAGAGAGGAGCTGAGAAACTCAGAGATGTCCTGGAGCTGGACCAGGATGGCCAGGAGGAATGTGGGTGGGGAAGAGGCATTCCTTTCCCCCCTTTGCCATATTGGCAGTTTGAGATGGAGCCAAGGAACTCTGGTAGAATGCCTGGGGCAAAGACTGAACTGAGAGCTTCCCTAAACATTCTGATTCAGAAGGAGATTGAATCCCCTGAGGAAGGGACTTTCACAAAGATGCCCTGCACTTTGTGATATGACGTGGTGAGGTGTGCCTGTCCCTGCTATCACAGTCCACGGGAGAGAGACCTTTAGCTGGAGCCGAGGGGCTGAGGGGTGAAAGAACCCCTGCACTCTAATGAAGAGAGAGAGAGAGATATTTTCCTGCTATGACGGAGTAAACCTGCTGCTTGGAAGAGAAAAGATTGTGCTGCCTTGAAAGCGGTTCTCTTCCTTTCCTTCTGAACTTTTATTGGAGGAAAAGGAGGGATTTGATCTAGTGTAAATATATTGCCTAGAAGAATAATTAGAATTGTTATATATAATGTATTATAGTATTTATTTGTGTAAGTAGTCAATTGTAATATAATTCCCTTCTCCCCATGCCGAGTTGTGTTATGTCTGGAAAACCCTCACATCAAAGCAAATTTTGGGGGGGGGTTTGGAAATTAGAAACTGGATTTTTGCTGGTCTCAAACTGTGACACTTATGTATTTTCTTCAAACCTAAGCATAAAAATTCTCCAGCAATTTATATGAAACAGAAAAATATATTTTATAGCATCCATTTCTCTGTGTTGAAGTGCTGACAGTCAAGAAATCTCCAGGGAGATATAAACTAAAATTCCATATTGCTGTAGAAAAAGCTGCAATTCTGAGATACTGTATTAGAAAATAGCTCTGTTCTTTGTAAACCTGTGAGCCACAGGACTCTGCTAATGGCAAGTACCATGAGGCATTCCATGAAGACATATAAAATATTTCAGTTTATTATAATTGCAAGGGTTTTACTAGATTGGCACTGAAGTGCTTATTTTTTGCCTTTCAAAATATTTTGAATCTCTAAACTTTAAATTAAAATATTTGTGGAAACAGCTCCATGAATGACTTATCATCATCATTAATTACCACCAAATTTTGGTGTGACTGGATTCAGTGAGAGCATATTCAAAAAGTATTTCAGGATTTTGGTGTCTAATGTGCCAAAGTGGAAGAGCCATATTCGCCTTCTATGTAATTAAATCAGGGAAAATTTTAAAAGTTAATACATTTACTTTGAGTAGGAAGAAGTATTAGACAATAAGTCTGAAAAGTAGGTCTTTTCTTCAAGATTTTTATCCCTGCTTTAGGAGATAGATGGCAGAAACTTCCACTATAAAGGTTGACCAACAGAATTTTACCAGTCTTAGAACAATATACATCCAAAGTTCTTATAATCCACTAGTTGCAGTGTTCATTATTGCTCTGTGCACATGCTCAGAGGACTTTATCAGTTACAAGTGGTCTCTAGTCACTTCTATCTGTGCTGTACTTGGTACAAACTCTGTACTCTGAAAGGATGATTTGCCTTGCTGGGAAGTAACAGATTTCCTTTGTTGATTTAACTCTGATCATAAAAAAGATAAAGCACAAGTAAAACACAGTAAAATTTTAATTATTTGTGATACTAATTTCCTTCATGAGCCTAAAAAAATCACCAGTCTATAATGCTATATAGGTTAGCAAACATATTAGTACTATAGTTTGACTTTTGAGCATTAGTGAAACCTATCATAAACAAGAGGTCAAATCTTATCCTTATGCTTGATTACTGGAGTGGGTACCTGCAGTGACTGTTTTCTTTGGAGAATGATAAAAACAGCAGCACTGCCAAGTAGGTTAAAAGAGTGAAGCCAGTTTGTTAAAAATACTAATGTCAAGGCTTATAGGATCAGACTTGTTTCCTGTTACCCAGACTTCTAAATATACAGGAAAACTGCAGGGAGAAGACTGTGAAAGTTCAAACCGTTTCTTGCTTCTCTTAAATTTTAGAATAAGCTTTACTGTTTCGTTTAGGCTATTACTATTAGCTAAAACTGTTACATAGAAGGGTTAACCAGTTTCTATCCTGATATTGCTGCATATCTTGAATTTGATAAAATGGCTTCACTGTGTGTTTCTAGAAGAACAGGATGAAATGCTCTGTTATTTCTAATACATCTTTTTCTTAAATTTTCTTTCATGTGTTGACTCTTGCTGTTCTGTTTCTAGTACAGTATATTTGTTTCTAAGAAGTGTATCTGATTGAGGTAGTAAGGATTTGAAACATGGTGGCGAGACTGTCACACAAAATTGTACTTAAACAACTTTAAATACTTGTTAAAACACCCTGAAAGGGACATTGAAAAACTTATGTATTTTAGTTTTATTTTTCAGTTAGGAGTAGCTGTGCAGACTGTAAAGGTTAGTCTTATTTATTAAAGTTTTTAACATGACGTTTAAATTATGGGCATATATTTATGTGATTTTATATTGTCTTTATGATCCTTTGGGTTGATTGTTTGGGTCATTTCGATGACTAACCAAATTAGTAGGTCAATGGGATATTTAACAGACTATTGGAGTAGCTGTTACCTTTCTTACATTAGGGAACAGTAACCACATGTAATTTTAATATAAATTCATATAAATTACATCTCAGTATGCAAATATGTTTTGTCATTACTGATGCAGGTCTGTGAAGTCAAACGGAACAGAAAATACTAAGATTTTGTCTTTAAGTGTTCAAAGCCATAAAATAAATGAGGCATGGGTGTTGATTGTCTTCACCCTACATTATCTACACAGGAACTATTAAGATTTTTCTATCTTCCTTTCATGCCTTATTTTCTCATACTATCTAATGAAGAGCTTCACTTAAACTGTAATGTGCTACTGTCTTGAAAGTACTTTTCTGTGGTACTAAAAAGCTATCATTATGCATTATAGTCTTTTTACTGCTATTTTTATTGATGTGTTACATTGTATGGAATAATAAAATTTTGTAGTGCGGGAGTTACTTATTTAATTAATTTTTTACTTTTAAATTATATTTTGTCCACTTTAAAAGCTACCCAGAATCCTGACTTCAAAATCAGATAGCTCTGTAGTTTAGAATTGTAGAACACTTCACTTTTTTTTTTTTTGCCTTTGGAAGTGTTGCTAAAGTTTCAATACACACTTTTTTGGACTACAAAGTGAAATGTTCCTCCTACACTGGTGAATATTTTGATGGTATACTTGAATTTGTTGAAATTCAAGTATCCTGGTAGATGAAAACTGATTTAGTGGCAAAAGTCTTGTGGCAAGGAAAAGAAACAAAATAAAATATTTTAATGAAAAGCAAATAAACAAAAACCAAAAAGAAAACCCCCTGAAAATCAGTTTTGTCTAGTTAACAACTACTCGCATGTACTAAAATATTTAATCAGACTTACATGTTTTAATGTTCTGACTGCAAGAGGTGATAGAACTTAATCTTTGCACACTACTTTGAAATAGCCTACAGATTATAAACTCTTGCTGTAGGCTCTGTAATGTGTTGTGGTCTCTAAGTACTTATCTAAAATACCCTTCAGTGCTGAATTCTAAAATATTTTACTGGTCACCTCCAGGTTATCACTAGAATTTTCAGAATGTAATCTGAAGTACTTAAGATTTTGAAGAAACATAAGGCCTTCATCTAGAAAATTCTATAAATTGATCCAAAGAAGAAAGACAAGAGAGTCATTTGAATTTATAAATGAAATCCCTTTCCTCTCTTGCTTTTTTTTCCTTTCCTGTCTCAGAGCACAGATGTTTTGTTCTCATGTAGTGTATCGTTAGGTCTTCTAAGTTAAAAAAACAAAACCTGAACAGTTTGATTACAGAGAAAAATCTCTAGAAACCCCACCAAAGCTTGAATTCTGAATCTGAGCTGTGGGATTTTCTGACACTTACCTCTTGTGGACAGTATAAAATCTCTATCTATGGACCTGCCTGAGAGGACAGTGAGTAAAGTGTCCGTATTTCTCAGCCTTACTTGGAGCAATGAGATTTGACTTGGATAAAGCTAGTTTTTGAGCATGCAGATTTTAGGCTACTTAAGGCAGAGCACAAACCAGGGTCTCGGAAATTCCAGTGAGTTAGTTGTCCAGGTACCTGAACTGAGGAACTCTCAGCTGCTTTCAAGGTTAAAAGAGAAAAAAAAAAAAAGGTATGAGTTGCTAATTCAGTTATACCAACAAAATTTTGTCTTGCATAAGCTTTCTAAGTTAAACCAATGTGAGGTTGGCATACATTTGTTTTGCTAGATTTTCTCTCTAATAATTGCATGTTTTACTTGCAAGGTCATTGCTGAATTTTGCTAGGTCTATCTAATATATGTGTGTATGCATCACAGCTAAATTTTTGGAGAATGAACTCAAATTTTTTGTTGCCATGGACAGCTTCAAAACTGGGTTTGTAAAAACCCATTTGTATTTATGCATGTTCAGGCATAATATAATAATAAACTTCAATTTTAGTCTCACAGATTCTGTTGTTGCTGAATCTATATTTAGTTTCTCAGGTAGATTTTTATTACTAAGAAACATGAAATGGGGAGATGCAGGCGTCCAAAATCTCGAGGTAGACTTTGTTATAGCCAGGTTATTCCTATGTCCAAGTTGCTAAATTTATTCAAGACAGAAGTCCTCTACATCCCAGATATAATTTTTATTTAACTACCCAAGGAATTTGTTCTTGCTAGTTGTATCAACATTTCCTGTCTGGCTTGCAGTGCGACTTGAAAACAGTTAATCATTAATCTTGACATCTTAATGTCAAGGGTCATCTCTCTTGTTGACCAAGATGATTTACTTATCACAGTCCATATCTGTAGATCATGTTTTCTAAACCTGTTATGATTCTTGGTTCTCTCCTGGATCCACCCTTTCTTTTATAAATTTTCTTGAGAGTTTAGCATTTCTTAATTAATATCAGCAATCAATGTGTGAAAATATTTGGAAAAATATTGCACATATAAATAATAATAATTAGATAAGAGTAATTATATTTCTAGTATAATATAGATATAGTAAAATTTAATATACAGAAATATTTGTAACTCTTTTTATTAAAGACATTTAGGCAGATGAAGAACAGAACAGAATGGAACTGAGCTAGAGATGAAAACTTGCAAAATATAAGAAAGTTTCCTGGTCTAGTGAAAGGTGCCCCTTGCCCTGGCAGGGGGATCGGAACTAGATGATCTTTAGGGTCCCTTCCATCCTAAACCATTTGATGATGCTACAATTCTATACTGTTAAATATGAAGTGAAAATGTTCCTAAAGTCATGCATTGTCAATGTACTGTACCCTCAGTACTAATGCTTTGTTCTACATGTTGCTAGACACTATCATGACATATACAAAACTATTATCTTAGAGTATCTGTGCCTACAGTGTCACAGAGTGATGCAACTGTGTTTAAGGCTGATGACTGGGTGCTCCTTTGGTGTGGAGGTTGAGCTGATCAGAAGCCCTAGCCCAAGTGAACCTGTAAGATCCCCTAAGCTGCTTCCTTTACTCAAAGAATTGGTAGCAGGTGTTATTTGTTTTTCAATAACTGTGTTGATGTGCCGTCAGCAAGTTGCCAATAGGCTAGAAACAAACACAACACACCCTACAGAGACACGAGGAATTTGAATTGCCAGAAGAATCAATTTTCATTGAGGGAATTCAAACATTGATGTGCATTTGATGGTGAAGTTCTCCCTTTTAATTGCATTTAAATTACTTTGTCATTAATGGGAAATATTCATCTGAAAAATTAGGATGACTTTGTATTAACCAATTATATTTTAGTTATGTTTTAATAGTGGAGAGCCAAAAAAATCTCAAAATGTTACCTTCCCTACTCAGATGTCACCAACAGTTTAAATATAACAGTACTCTCATAATTGTCTCCAGGATAAAATTCTGGTTTTCCTTCCAGATATGCTATTGTTGAGTTGACGAGATGAGAGAAAGCTAACACTGGAAGAAGAGTAAAGGTATTCAATGAAAAGAAGAAAAATCATTATATTCAGCTAGTATCATTGATATAGTCCTGAAGACAAAATTTGGCAAGTTAAGAAGATAAGGGTGATTCAAAAGGATAAGGAAACATAAAATCCTAAGCGCTCTAAGTAGGTGAAGTTTGGATTTTGAACCTGAGTTAAATGTAAATATATAGTTGGACATTAAGATAGACATGAGCACCATTCAGAGTACTAGTGGAGGAGGCTAAAATAATCCATGATTTAAAAACATGGATTTTAGTTACTGTAGTACGTGATGTAACAGATCATTGTAGTATTCTCAATACTGTAGTCACTATAATTAAAATAATTAGGAATCTAAGATGACAGCTCTGTCTAAAATAACCTTAACTTCTCTAGCTGAATGTAAGTTATTACATTTCTCTGTATGTGAAATGTAGGAACAACTGCTATCATCACTGCAGGAACCAGTATAAGCTAAGGAGTCTGCTGAGAAAATCATTGTTGCACAGCTTAAACTGGTTGAAGTCTAAGACATCCCTGAGGAAGGGCTTTTTCAAAAATGCTCTGGTATCTTTTAGAGTTGTCATTGTAGGAAATATCAGAAAAGGAAACATGAAAAATGCAAACTGTAGATGTGAGGGAAGCTTATTTTGTGCAGTGAATTATTTGGTAGTATGAGCTGTGAATGAGTAGAAATTTCTGCAGCTACCCCATCTACCATTTCCCCAGGGACAGAACAGTCACTACTCATGACTGCTTCCAGTGAGACCCCAAACTTCACCATGTCAGAGAATTTTACAGCATTTGCACTTTCCCTATATTTCTAAGTAAAGATGATATCTCTTGGGATAAAAATAATGCACTTGTTTAGTAAATGGGAAGTGTAGCTAGGAGACAATGCTGAGCAGGAATAAGAGGGTCTGAAATTTTAAAAGGGCTGAGATAAGACCTGATTTAACATTCTGTGTAATTATACAAGGATAGAACACAAGTAAAACACATTTTTTTCGTCCAACACTGAACAAACTAGAAAGGACAGATTTAACATGGTTGTTTGTAATTTTGGCATTACTAAGAGAAATGTTTGAGGTATTTTTTTTCTTCCCCCATTCTCCCCAACACAGAGCCAGAAGCAGCAAAAGTTTATAGTTGAGGTTTAATACCACTTTTTTTAGCATAAGCTCCGTAATATAACAAATTTTCTTAAATCTTTTACTTGCATTGCACTGATTCACACTCTATGTCTCGTTGCCACAACAACATCTTGTCAAGTGCCTGTTTAATTTTTACAGGTTTCTAATTTCTGTATTTATATTGAAACTCATATAATTTTATCCCAAAGCTCTTTTCAAAATTCCTGTAAAAAAGCACTTTATCAAACAATAATCTCTTAACTTTCAGATAGGTACACCATCCTTATGGTGTAAGAATGTAATCCATTAGAGCAATAAAAGTTTCAATGCAGAACAATCCCAACAAAAACATTTTTTATTAAATGTATCCATCTATTTAAAGGTACACTAGCATGTGTCCCTTTCAAACACTATCAGTAAAGGCTCTATTTTTTCAGAGATACTTTACTCTTTTGCTTTCTACTCTCCAGAAACACAAATCCCAAGAACTGGTACATTAATCCCATGGACAAATTTCTTGAAATTTTCTTGTTTCTAACAAGACTGTTGTTGTATCAAATAGCAACTGGCTTTTTAGAATAAGAAAGGGGGCAAGGAGGCACTGTATTTCTGAATTGAGTAATATTTTGCTGACAATGATAGAAAAACTATTTTACTGCTTATAGGAAATCTTGTTTCACTATTTTCTAACATTAGGTTGAATCCTTCACTTGTGGTCAAACAAACCATGTAAACCATCTGATTCTTCTATTAAAAAATGAGTGGGTTCCTACAGGAGATCAATTTAATAAAATACTCAGTTTTCAAGCCCACTGCCCATAGGGCCTTTATTGCATCTTGTTCAAGTCATGAGGCTGCATTTCAGTTGTGGGCAGAGTCAGCATCTTATCCTTGCAGCTGAAATGTATATGTGTGCACAGCATCCTTTTAGAAAATATGTCATTTTATTTTAATGTAATGAGTGGGATCTTTTCTGTCATGTGGAAGAGCGCTCCATTTAATGCATGCATTTTGACATATGAATTTTGACACTTATAGTGTGGTAGTGATGGGGATGTCAGACTGCAGATACATGCAGTGTGTTAACTGGTTAATAGCTTAATAGGAGATTTACTGCTGGGAGCTGCTCTTTCTGCAGGTGCCATCTCAATTTTTTTCTGTGTCACACAATTAAAATCAAGCCTCAATGTTCTTTGATTACACTGAGAAATTATGTTTGTTTATAAATAGTTCCTTTGAAAAGGTGCTGTTTAGTGAGTAAGATAACATATTACCACTGAACATTCCTAGTTGTGATAAGATAAAAAAAAAATAAAATGATAGCATAACAAATAAAAACCTCAAAAATTATAATTATGGCTCCTGATTCAAATGCTTATCATGTCCTCAGTAATTTTTTTCACATTGCTCTACGGTAAGATATTTCTGATTTCTCAGCTGGGAAGACAACTTAGCAAAAATGTGATTTTTTCACCCTGAGAATTTCTTTATTTGTTCAGACCAGATGTTAAGCTCAGCAGTAGTTTGTTTCCAATATTGTTAAGGGAAAGTGAGGATTCTTGTATAAAGTGAGCAACCTCTCGATAAATACTCCTTGATTCCAGGACTGACAGTTTAAAGATCTGAGCTGAATGTCACCTGTACATTTAATAAACTTTTAAAAGTCATAAGCAGTTATCTTATTTCTTAACCCATCATGTCTTTACATCTTTATGGAAAAATCTGAAATATGGTTTGGTATTGAGGATCTCTGCTGCTGGGTTTTTGTTTGGTTTTGTGTGGTTTTTTTCTTTATCTTCATAAAGAAAAGAAAAGAAAGAAAAAATTCTTATAGTGCCAGTATATATTCTCATTCACCGAAGATGCTAAAAACTCTTGTTTACATCATGAATAAATTCTGAACTATACCATAACACATATTGCTGGAACGACTGATTACAGACCTTTTTAAGGGCTCACAGTCTCTACTACCGCTGTCTCTTGACTGCTGCCATTCTGGGCTCTGAGGGGTTTGGGCTTTTTTGCTTTTATTTCATTACTTTCTGATCATTCTGATCTCTTCGTTTAGTCTGCTAAATTCCAGTCACATATTAGGAAAAGATTTGGATCTTTTTCTATTTGCAAGAATTATACTTTACAAGAATTATACTAAGTATAATCAGGAGCAAATGAGTATTAATTGGCCTCAGACACATGTAAACTTTAAAAGAGATATCTAATAAAAACGTGAATCTGGAACAGTGTTTCCATTACTCCCATTTGTCTGGAGACATGACTATATATATAGACCATGTAACATGATTACCCAGATGTGAGGACTGGAGGAAATTCCTTCTAGTACTGTATCTGTTAGGCCACTAGGAAAGTATCATGCCAGTTATGTTGTATCTTTGGTTATCTGGTTATAGCGAAAGAACTGAGAGAGGTTTCTATGCTGAAATTTTTCTTTAGAGGGAACAGATCTTGAGAAAATGCCTCAAATGCCAATGTTTGTGAAAGAGAATGTAGAAAAATAAATAAAACTAAATAATATAGAATAAGTAATGTTGACAGAGTTACAAAGTTACTGAAATAAGACACTACTGAACTACATGCCGCAGTAGTAGACCAGCAATGTAACAATAAGTCAAACTTGGCAGGAAAATATCAGATCTATTTTCATACAGTCATAAACTATACCAAAAAGGAAGATGTCCTTCCACAGTCTAAGTTTGAACCCACATTGAGTATTGCATCCAGCTTTGAGGACCCCATCATAAGAAGGACTTGGACCTGTTGAAGTGAATGCAGAGGAGGGTCATATCCAAGGGCTGGAGCACCTCTCCTATGAAGACAGGCTGAGACAGTTGGAATTGTTAAGCCTGGAGAAGACAAGGATGTTGGGTGACTTTAGAGCACCTTTCAATAACTAAAAGAGGCCGCTTATGCTGAAGAGGGAGTTTTTACAGGGCCATGTAGTGATAGAACAAGAAGTAATTGCTTGAAACCAAAGGAGGGTCACTCTAAATTAGATATAAGAAAGAATTGTTGTACAATGAGGGTGGTAAAACACTGGAGCAGGTTTCCCAGAGAGATAGTAGATGCCCCATCTCTGGAAACATTCATGGTGAGGTTTGACAGGATTCTGGGCAGCCTGATCTGGTTGAAGATGTCACTCCACTTTGAAGAGGGATTGGACTAGATGACCTTCAAAGGTCCCTTCCAACTTCTCCCTTCCCCCCACCCCAAACTATTCTATGATTCTGTGAAATAGCATAAGCTACTGTCATAATTGTCAAGTAAAATGTATTTGAAGAAACATCTCTCCTTCTGTGTAAACAGTCATGGTTTCTATATTAGAGTTTAACCAAAGCATAGAACTCACACGTTTGCTCTGAATATTGGCAATCGATGATTCTTTTTTTTTCCTTATATTTTTTCTCCTGTGGTTTGACTATCTCATTTCTGTGGCTTCGCTGTACATTGTATTTTTGTTAGTAAAACTTTTAGACAAGAGTATAAGGCACGTGCTTTTAGTAAGAATATACTTTTTTGGAAATCCTGGCAGTCTTTAGGACAGGGTGTGAAAGGGGAAGGCAGAAGGAGTTTTTGTTTTATTTTTAGTGAAAAGTACACACTGAAAGCCTGGCATAGAGGTCATAAAAACTGAACTACTATTTCTTGTGTATCCATAACATAACCCTGCTTCCAGGGTATATCTTCTTTTTTTGAACTATTTACTTTGTGAATAGTTTTATTCAATTTTATATTATTTTATTTGCTGATGGTTGTGTTTTTTATTTTCTTATCAGATTGATATGAAGATAAACAGTCTGGATGAGGGAAGTAGTGGAGGACTTTCACCACAAGTGTGAAAAATGAGCAGTCCCAACCTGGTAAGTTTTGGGTTTATTTCTACTGGGGATGATTTTCCCATTAGTTTTCTCATTTATGTTTATAGCAAGATCTCAGTTGCTGTTGGTTTATTCTTGATGTAATATTTCTATGTTAATGTCTTAAACTTTGTCTTCTGTGTTAACAAGACACAAGTGCTCAATATCTCAGTAATCTTGTGAGATGTAGCTTTGTCATGAATTCCATGATTCAGTCCTCAGCCAAAGTAGTTAGCACATGAAATTATTTTATGATCCTTTAAGTATGTATACAATGTTCATATATTTTGCCCAGTCTTGTAAGGACTAGATTTTACAATTTAAAAAAAAAATTATGAACTGAGGGGTCTGTCTTTAAAATGTTATTTTTCTGCTTTGTTTATTTTACCAGTGTCATGGTTTAGGAATGGCACTCTTAACCACAGCCATTCCTCCCACCATCCCTCAGGTGGAAGACAAAAGTCAAAGATTATGCGTTGAGATAATAACAATTATTGGAAGAAGTAACGAGATAAGAAAAACTGTAACACCAAGAATATTAATAACAAAAGTGTACAAAAGAGGGTGATTTACATGCAAAAATGCTCACCAAGCCTAGGAATGAAAAGCAACGGTGGATGGACCCTCTGCGCTCTGACCACAAGCCATGTCCACCTTCTTCTCAGAAGCCCTTACTGCCACCCTGCAGCAGTGAGATGGTACAGAATAACAGCCTAGACACAACGACACAACCCCAGGCTCCATCCCCTCCCAGCTACTGTGAAAAAAGTAATTCTGTCCTGGCTGAAAACCAGGCAAATTAATTATTTAAAAAAAAAAAAAAAGCAAAAAAACCCCACCAACCAACAACAAACAAACAAAAACCCCAAAACCAAAACAACAAAAAAGATCCCAAAAAAACCCAACCAACAAACAAAAATCCCCAAACCAAACAAAAAATGCACAACAAACACAATTGTTCTAGGGGCTCAAATTGTAATTTTAAAGCAATTACTTAGTCTAGTCTTATTCTAACAAATGTTTGCTTCCGATGAGTTGTCCTTTTATAAAAGACCTATCTGCAAAAATTTTTTCCTCCCTAGGAGAAAGTCAGTGCAATCAAAGCAGTGCTATCTCTTTTGAGAGAAAAAGTAGTTTGAAATGTTTAGAGACATCAGTGTCTATCTGTGCAAAGTGGAACCAACCCTATTAACACATCAGCATTACATACAATCTTTGGCTAACAGGGTGACAGGAAGTGGTAAGATAGTTTTAGAAATTAAAAAATAATTGCAACATTTAATAGAATAATGTTTTCAAGCTTATAAGCTGAAAATATAAACCCCTCTTCCCCCCAGTATCAGGGATCTGACACAGTGTAAGACCTTGTGGCCTAAGAATGGATTTGTATATTAAATTTATCAGCAAAGAGATACTTAATAAAGAGTTGTAGATTTCTGTCAATACTGGTTTTATCTGATCTCCAACTTCATATATGTGTGTAAGTGTAGTCACTTATATACCTATGTATGTATTTTTCTATCTATCTACCTATCTATCTATCAATCTATGATAAAGGGATGATATATATCCGTTATTTAAAGGTAACATAACAGTTTTCTGAGTTTTACTATCACTTCTGACAATTCAATCAGTAATACCTCACTATTGCCCTACTTTGAAAGCATATTATGTGATAATAAAAAAGAAAATTCAAAGTTCTTGAAAGCTCTTGTAACAAAGCTGAAAGAAAGAAAGGGGGTGAAAACTGGGGAAAATCATCCTCCCCTCTTACCCCCACAGACTGGGTTCATAAATACCCAGAGGTAGGTAAGGGCAGGAGAGCAACACCAAATGCACATCTCAAATGATGCTCATTGTCCTTGTTATCATGTCCTTGTTATAGCACTTGTTATGTCCTTGTTATCATCATACCTGACCACACCCCCACATCCTGGGAAAGGACCCTCGCCCTGCTGCCCCTTACCCTGTGCACGTGGTGTGAGGTGGCATCAAATAACCCCAGAGTCCTGACCGTGCCTCTTCTGCCCTTCTGGTGCCTGCAAAAATTAACTTTGTCCTGGCTGGAACCAAGACACTTCCTCAAAAAATGAAGGTCATTGACTTTCTTGTGATCACTGGGAGGTGGCAGAGATGTAAAAAATTTTAATAGAGGAACACAAGGAACATTGCTTTATCACTTATGAAGAATATTTCCTTTCCTGTTATGTCAACTTACTTGGACTGTTTCAGCTCTCCAAACTGAATCGTAAGTCCATTAATATTGTAACACTGTTGACTCAAAACCACCTCCTGTCCTATAAATGCAGTCAGTGTCACTTTCATTTTTGGCTGACTGTGATTAATTTTTTTTATTTTGCTGGATCCCCAAAATCTCACCAGGACTACATAGTGGTATTTGCGATTTGTCTCCTTATGCATTTATGACGAAGTTGCTTATTCTCAAAATTGCACATAAATGCACATAATGGAGGATGATCTACTATGGGTTCCTGCAAGAGCTACTTTTAATTGGGTGCATTTGTCTTGCTTTGTTTCTGCAGGTCCAAGAGTGCTTTTTGATCCAAGTTTAGACTTTTCCCAGAACTTGGGATTTTCCTATCTTAACATCACCACCTCCTAGTCATGTTTTGGGTAGCACAGGAGTAGAGTGTTTTTCCTTCAATGTGTTTGAATTGCGAGCTGTTCAGTTATCCTTGAAACTTTCTACCTTCCAGAAAGTGAAAATACATCTAGAGGGTATCTTTAAAGGAGAAAAAACCTGTAATTCTTTTATGTAGAATAGATAATTTTTGTAAACTTACCTGCATGCCTCACTTTAGGGTATGTCTAGAATGTACCTTTTAAAATTATTTTGAAAAAAATTGAATATTTTAAATTGTTTTAATCTTCTGAAAACTTTGTATCTTCTACAGTTAGATGAAATGAATGCATTGCTGAATAACAATAATAGTAAAACAATCTTCCTCTAGCTAGGTTTCTGCTTTGATTCCCATCAGATATAAGATTTTTCGTAGTTGGTTTCTTGGTTGTCTGGTTTTTATCTATGAGGGTGATTAGATACTGAAGCAGATTTCTCAGAGAACTTATGAGATATCTGTCCTTGGAGGTGTTAAAGAATAAATTGGACATGATCCTGAGCGGTTTGATTTAAGAAGACCTTAGAGATCTATTTTTTGAGAGGAAGGTTGGACTAGATGACCTCCAAAGTGTGCTTCCTTTCAAAATCATTCTGTAGATTTGTGATTCTATGGTTAATGTTATCCCCAAGAAGTAGGAGCAAAGTCTTATCAACTGTTTGTCTTAATTTCACTAACCACTTCAAGGAATTAGTTATGAAATTTTGATGAAACTTACATGAAATGTCAGTAGATTTAGTTTGGGGAAATTATCAAGAGACTTAAACTCTGAGGAAAAGTAGTTCAGCTTTGAGAAAACCACACACTCTTAGGTATCAAGATTTTGCAGAACCGTAAACAAACTTTGTATACAGATTTTGAAAATCTGTTTATGTACTGGCTAAAATCCTGTGGGAAGTCTGAAGTTGAGCTAAAAACTGAACTGCAAACATCTAAGATTCCCTCTTATTTCTGTTTTAGTCTGGTTCTTACTGTCATCTTTTCCAAAGACAGCTTATAGTAACTAATATGCAACTTTAAAAGTTAGTAGTAGGGTTAGTTTAGTTTACAACTGTACTTGTTTGTTGTTTTACCTAAAGGAAACCAAGGAAGACTTTATGGGTGTAATTTCTTAATTTTCCAAGAGCAGAATAGTAGAGTACTGTCTTAATGCCATAGGTACAATGATCAAGGCAGTAATTCATCCTTGGCATAGTTTACTAGAAGTCAAAGAAATTGCATCAGAGATTAATCTGGCCAATTCATGTTTAAAGGAAACGTAGAGTAATTTGATTGAAAAACTATCCCACACTGCAAAAGTGGTTCATTACTGAAAAAGCACTAATCTTAAAAGCAGTGCCACCAATAAATCATGGAATGGGTAGAAAGTATTAATACTGACTCTTTAAGCCCTTTTTTTTTAGCTACTTCAAAAGGCCATTTAATTTCTGTCACTGTTTTCTCTTCTTACCTGTATTAATAAGTGTTAACTTTTTTCCTGAGCTTTCAGCATTTCTAGAACACCTTCATTTAATAAGGAATTCATTTGCAGGTGTAACAGTTATTTATAGTCATCAGCTTTTTTGCTATCAATATGTTTTTAAGCATGTTAGTTGGAATGGGAAAGAAAAGATGGTTTGGGGAAACTGCATCAGTATACTGCATACTATAATTAAGTATAGCATATTATTTATTTTTTAGTGTAAAAAATTACTATCAGTTTTGTGAGCAATATTTCAGACATACTCTAACATTAAACATTACTAGGAGAAATCAGAAGTTTTCTTCTTAATATATTTATGGTCTTTTGATATACAAAAAATTTGTGTGACATTACTTTAGCAAGCAGTATCATCAAGATGAAATCTTGTCTGTTAATTCTACATTCTACTCTGAGAATATAGAAGTAGTAAAGTTAGGTGTCTGTCCCCAGGTATAGGCACAGTTTTATAAATATCTTTTACGAAGGGAAGGAACCTATCTGAGAAAGTGCTGTCCTGAGTTGGTTTTTGTTTATACCTTGCCTCCCTTGTGTTGTTCTGGCTGGGAAAAGGTTCTATTTAGTGTGAAGATATTTCCCAAAACCAAATGTTACTGTGATTCTTTTGGGTATTCTAGAATTGTACCCTGTCATTAGTTGAGATGAAGTACAAATAGGACTCAGGAAGAGTAAATGTTACTGGAGCTATCATTTCACATCCCTTAGCTGAAAAGAACTGGGTGAGTCCACTTGACTATATCTGTACTAACTATATGAATATCTCTTCAAAATCAGACTAAAATCATATACCTACCTCCATGTTCAAGATCTCCCTTTATTCTCATATTGGTAAACTGAGTGGTGTTTGATCTAACTCTGGAATAAAGATACATGTCATATTCATGTCACTGTTTTATTTCAATATAGCAGCTACCACACACTTCTTTTAGGTTGTTATGCTTCTTCATATTAACTTTCAGAAGATACTTCTTGGTGTGTCCAGTTTCTCAGTTAGTATGTTTCATCAGGTTCAATTTGATCAGATAAACTAAACCACTTCAGGATAGCAGTTCTCTGTTCCCTTATTTTAATGCAACTTTCTAGGGCTTTTCTTGTTTTTTCAGGTGCTTTAAGAGTAGAGCTGAGGAATCCCCTGATTTTTTAGATTCTTTGTTATTTCAGGTTTGTTTCTTCATATCAGTTTTCACTAGTTGTCTGTGAGACATCTCTGGCAGTGAAAGTGTTATAAAATCAGTGGGGGACAGACTGCTCTTTGATCTGCTAATTTAGTAGAGGGATGAAAAGATGTTTTTTGGATGCTTCAAAAACAGTAGGGGTGGGTGGGTGGAAGGGTAATGAAAGACAGGGAGAGCACAGGAGCTCAGAAAGTAGGGCAGGGGTTGTAGCAAGAGGAAGTGAAACAGAATACAGCTGGAAAGAGAATGAAGATGACTATCAAAATATTAAAAAGGTGATAAGGAAGGGAGAGAGAAAACTCTGATGTTAAACAGTGTGTAATGTATCTTTAGTATGTGGTTACTTCTCCAAATTCACAGACATTTACCTATGCATTAGTCCTACCATAAACATCTTAAAACACCTTAGAAACAAGCAAATGAAAAATTCTGCTTAAGTTACATAGCAGTATTTATCCATTCCTCTCTCCTTAAAAAATGTATCCAGATCCATGACCCCTGTCCAACTTGTGCTGAAGCTGTAACTCACCAAAAAAGCAATGTCAGCATTCCCTTCCCTGATGTCATAAGAAATGATGCATGACATCATGATGTATGAATCATGATGTATGATTCTCTTCCCTTCTTACTTTTAAGAATTTCTTTCCATTTTGCAGGTTTGGGTTTAAACCTTAGATTGTTCTTATACTTCATCATGTTCTTGAACTGTATCCAGTCTTCAGCTGGTTTGGAGAAGTTCTAAACCTCTAATTAAGTTCTGATGAGCATTTCCATGTGATGCATGCAGAAAAGAAAGTCCCATTGAGGGAATGGAGTGTCCCTGGTTTAACAGTGCTCTTTACTTTTAGTGAGGCTGTTCTTCTAAACAGGAAACTTTCTATTATGTGATATTGCAAAACCTTTTTGCCATCTATTATTTTATCTCCATTGCTAAGAGTATGTTTTATAATAAAATAAGATTCACTTCAAGAACTAACTATTCAATGCTGGGAAAGGAAGCATATCTTGACCTGTGCAGCAGTAATTTTAGGTCCACAGTCTTATGTCCGGACATAACGTGAATGTCCCTCTTCTGTGAGTTCTGGCTTATTACTACTTAATTTTTACTTTATAGTTACTGGTATTGAACACATCTCCATAATTTCCATATACTTTAATGACTTTTAAATAATAATAGTAAATAATTTAAGAATAGACCAGCCCATATAGATTTTATTTAATTGTGAAACAGTGCCTCACGCACTCTAGAAGAAATAATTTTTTAGAAAAAATCCTAGGTACCTTTATATTGCAAAGTATTTTTACATTTGATGTGTCAGGTATATGCCATATGGTCAGTGAACTGAGTTTAAGGATGGTTGAATGTTCTTTAACAGGGGTAGGCTTATCAGTTCATAAATATATGTGAAAGCAACTTTCCCAACAAACTTCTCCCATTATAGAGGAAATCCAGAAAAACACTGCTCAATTATGACCCTCTTTGTAATTGGCCTTGTAAAATATTCTTGTTGATATATGCTTTGTTATATCTTACCAATGCAGTTAATTCTTTTTAAAGACAAAGCTTAGCTGAGTTATGTTATTAATCAAAATCTATGCCTCCAGCAGCCATTCCTGCGGGAAAATAAAACAAAATGTAGAAATGGTAAAAAGGAAAATGAAGCTATAACACCAAAACTGTTTGCCATGTTGATCTTTTTTTGTTTTAACTGAAAAAAGTTTTATTTTCAGCACTGAGGCATAAATTATTTCTCTGGATGTCAAGATGGCAATATTGAAGGCAGTTGGTGACAAGAATGAGTTTTCGTAATGCAATGTGTTAATATATCAGTATGTTAAGATTGTTATTCAGGAGTCCTATATGTTAAAACATTTAATTAAAGTAACTTTAAAACATTTTAACTAAAGTAACTTTAGTTGTGCTGTCTCATGCTAGATCTGATTTATTCTTTGTGGAGGAGATGTAAACCTCTTCTCACATTATAATGTGTTTGTAGGAAAAAAAGGAATATTTTACAATCTGTGTGACAAACAATTAATCTCACTATTACTGGCCAAAGTGTTATTTCACAAACCAATGTTTTCCAACAGTATTGCATGAAAAAGTTGTTTTCCCAAGATAAACGTAGTCAAAGAACAAAATGGAAAAAAGTGACAATATATGCAGCAGGACAGAGAAGAGGGGTGGCTTGGATGAAGAACTCTTAAGTGCTAAATTCAGTATTGGCTTCATGGAGAATTTCTGTGAGGTTCTTTTTGTTTGTTTTGTAAGCTACAAGGATTAGCAGGTACTTTTTCTGTTATAATAAAAAATATCCTAACATCCCTGGAAAAGCTTCTAAGCACAAGTATTTTTTTCCTCGTCCTTGCCCCACCCACCTAAAAAAAGCCTAGAGTGCTTTGTTTGTACTGAATGGGCCCCTTGGCATATTACTGCAGGGCTTAAGGGAAAACTAACCTCAAATCAAGAGCAAGAGACGTGCAGGGAATCCATATGAAAAACCAGCATGAAAATCACTGAAGTTCTAGAGCTGTTTCACAAATGGAAACAAGAGTGAATCATGAGGAGAGAGAACCATCTTGTTAAAGGTAGAGAGCCCACATATGAATATATTCACAGGTACCCCCACATCTGTTTGGGCATAGGACTTACATCACTTAGATCATTCTGCTTGGTTTAGTAAACTCTGTCCACTACAAGGGCAGCCTGAGAAGATGCCGATCCATGTGAGAGCTGTTCTCAGTAAATGTCAAATTCCTGAAGTCCCTTATAGAATCATACAATGATTTATTTAAAACCATTACCCTTTGTCCTATCCCAAGAGATCACCCTAAAAGGTTAGTCCCAGTCTTTCTTACAAACCTCCTTTAAATATTAAAAGGCAGTGGCAGTTACTAAATCTTCCTGAAGTCTTCTCTTCTCCTAGCTAAACAACTTCAAATCTTTCAGCCTTTCTTCAGTGGGGAGATGTTCCATCTCTATGCCAGTTTTAAGCATTCACAATTAACTGTATTAAAACTTCAAACTGTCAGTTCTTCTCTGTTTTCTTGTTTCACTTTTTCTTATCCCCTAATCTTCCCTCTCTATGTCTGTGGGTCTTGGTCAAAGACATCAAGCATTATTCCTGTTGTTTCTTTTCATGCCTAAGGGACATTCCAGAACATTCCAAGTTCATTTTTCTATTCACATAACTTTTTTTTCCCTTACTCTAGTGCAGTCTCTTACCGGAATCTCTTTCCTTTCTAAGGGACCATATCATAAGCAAAATTACAAGTCTGCCTCACCTAAAAGTAAAATAATTAATTTAGTTAATGCAGGACTGGATTGATAATGTGTAATAATTATGGCTAATGTGTCACAAGAGGCAATAAATATGGATAGTAAGACATACAACAGCCATTTTCAGTAATGTGAAACTCACAGAATATATTCCCCCTATCTCTTCCAGTTTTTTCATTATGTAAATTTATCCATTTAAGGCTATGCAGCTGTTGTCAGATTAAAAATTTATCTGCAGCCTACCAAGATACAGCAGAATTTTCCAGCAGTAAACTTCACAGAGAGGAAACAAATAAAATTAATAAAATCAGAATATTCATTGGAAATAACACATCAGTCCTTATGAAACTAGAGACATCTAAAGCATATACAAACATACCTACATTCATGAATGCATGCATTTTTGCTTTTGTAAAGGACCAGCTGCTCTCTAGGGCAGGGATGTGCCTTTAGGAAGCTGATCAGAGTCCATTTCTTCTCTACCCACTGATTGTGGGAAAAGTATCAAATAAAACAAAAGAAGTCTCTTCTCATTATGCATTATTATGAATTTCAAATCCAAAGTTAGAATTGTATCTGAAGTATATGGGCAAAATCCTTTGAGACTTTTTCACCAGCATGTAATTTCATTAGAATTCATTAAATCACTATATAGAAAAAGAAAAGAAAAAGAAAAAAAAAGGAACCCCTGGGAGAGTTGTTCATTTTAGTTTTCTTTCTCTTGCTTTGAATTATATACTTGCAAGATTTTTTAAAATATTTCTGTCTTGTTTTTCATAGTGGTTTGCATTGCCATTTCCAATGTATTACCAGTAAGGCAGTATGATTGAGTCTAAAATTTTAATCAATATATTCTCAAGTTCTGAAGAAGTACAAATGTAGCTTTGTATCTTATCTCTACACTCTACTGAATGTGTTTTATTTCTGTTAAAAACTATGCATTTATGGCTGCTAAAAGCTGAAGGATTGTCACATATTAAATATTTGCTGCAACTATCAAAATTAAATGCTTCTCTGGATCTTGGCATGCCAAAGCAATAGCATTTGACTGCAAAAGTTCAATAGCTTTGCAGAGTTTTGGGATTTTTTTTTTTTTCTTCTTATTGCACTGCAGTTATATTCAGACAATGCTGAAATTTGAAGAAACTCTGTGTAATCTCAATATTAATATTCTCTGCATTCTATTTTTTGCTTTTGTATTGAATTTTAATTCCCCTGGAACCTAAGACAGCTGACTGAGTCACAATGCTAATAGTGATTAACACTTGGACTGTGTGATGTGTAAGCAATGCAATCCTTCCATAATACTCCAGCTTCCAGAAAGAGAAAAGTTAAGAAATAAGTAGTCAGTGAGTCTTTTGACAAAGTCCTTTGTGGCTTCAGATTTAAGGAAGTTTTTCCTGTGCTACAGTAGACAAAAAATGGCTTATATTTTTTGAAAGGTGTGCTTATAGAAATTCAGGATGTTGAGGGGCAGGGGACTTGATTTCACAAAACCTGCTTTGTAGTAGCTCTTCTGCATTTCTGTTTAACTTCCATTAATTTCTTAAGAAAACAGGAAATTATCCGACAGGTTGAATAGGGTTACCAAGGAAAAAGAGGGGGTTTGATTGTTTGTTTCTTTGTTTTAGGGAGGCATTTCAGTTTGGTAAATTCTTAGCTCAATTCTTGTACACCTCAGCATGCTCTTTCCTTAAATTGAAGTCAGGTTGTTTTATTGTAGAGCATAAGAGCTCCAGAGAGAGTTGCTTCATTTCTGGACTTGAGCAATGAGATTGTGCAAATTTCTGCAATGGGACATCTTGGAGACAGACATAAATTTTGTTTTATAATTTTGCAAGTATTGGGCTATCCATGCCCAGTATGTTTTTTAGTATAAGCTGGAGAAGATGAAAAAAAAGGAGGGTGGGGGTTTGGAGAAAGAAAAAAAGAAACAACTATGAATCTTTAAGAAATATGTATTTGGAAACTACCTGATTCTGTTATTCCTTCTGGAAGTATAGATATTCTATTGTGCATCTAGGACGAACTATCATGATGTTTGGCTTAACTGATATTCTAGAACTGATTAAAAATTGCTAGAGATTGGCAGAAGATAACAGACTGACACAGGATGTTTAAGTCAGGTAGAAGAGATTACATCTTTTGTCTTCCTCCTCCCCAAAGAAAAATGTGATATTTTTGTAAAAATATTTTAAAGTTTTTTTTAATCAGCAAGCCATTTCAGCAATCACTTTCTGATTAACATTATCTATAACATCATTTTAGATGAGAAGGCAGCAGTTAGACACATTTATCTTTTGTTCCTCTATGGGTAATATCTATAAACTCTTGAGTCTGTGACCTCTTCTGAAACTGCAGGAATTATTTTTTTTAAGTTTCACTTTCCAAACTATGCAAAACCAATACTGAGGCCCAGGCAGAATGTCTGCCATGTCTGTAGAAATTTACTACAAGATTTGGCAAAAATATTTTGACAAAATCCTTTACTACCTCTAAGTGCTGATTTTACATTTTCAGAGTGCACCTTACAGAATTTTGTCACCATAGTAAATATAGAAATATTTTGTCATCTCCATGTATGATTTGAAGTGATAGACTATGGAGTATGATATTTATCCATAATCACAGGTGTAGTTCTCCTTTGGCATTCTTGCCAGCTTATTTTTCAAGCTTTATGAAGGGTGAACAAATCACAATTAACTTTTCAAACAGAGCCACTCGGAGGATTCAAGCAACTAAAATTAGACCATGAGTTAAAAAATCTTGCCTCAAAACCTGACTTTCTTTTGCTGCTACTAATGTTAATAATAAACCTCAGGGCCTTAAGTTCTCTTCTCATTTACAGTTTCTCTTCTTCTCCTCTCTGAATAATGTGTTCCAGATGAATCCACTTGCCTTATCAAGACTATACCCACTGCATTCCTTTATTATAATAGGCTGCAGTGCAACTTCAGTAATTGCTAGAGGCAGCTAGGCAGCAGTGTTTAAAATGCTATGTGTGGAAGCAAAGCCTCCTGACAATGTTTTACCTATTCTCTTGTTACAACCTTATGGATGCATTTCTTTTAGAAGCAGGGCCATGTTTTTTAGTGAAGTTGTTTCTTAAAGTTTCTTTTTTTGTGTTTTGTCTTCGTTTTTGTTCTTGTGCTACTTTTTAGTGTTTGAGTAATACTGTTTTCACATTCTGCCCTAATGACATTTCTGTAGGAAATGAGTATTTGAGTTGGGTCAGAAGTAAAAAGTCTATTTGCAAGCATTTTTTTGTTTGGTTTGTTTGTTTGCTTTTTTGGGGGGGGGAGGGAGTGTTTGTGTTTTTTGTTTGTTTGTTTGTTTGTTTGTTTTTCTGGTTAGGAGTCTTTTTTTGTATGGCTATCTCAGCTGGTCCAGCACCTCCTAGTCCAAGATGAAATTCACTCTTCAGAGGTATTGTTTTAAATTGAAAAAAAAAAAAAAAGACCCCCTTGTTAAATGTGGAGGATCTGTAGTTAAAGCTGTGATTTTATGAGCAGCCTTTCTGCCCCTGAACTAATTAGTTCTTTCAAGTCCAAATGGGGGTGGCAGGGGGGGTGTTTCTGTACTACTGTTTTCTTTATTTTAAACAGAGAAGAAATTATAACTTGGAATTGCAGGTGTTTTAATCTATGAGAATGGGAATGACCTGAAGGGCATTGATGTTATAACTAGTGGAAACAGTCAAGCTAAAGTGAGCTTCAGTTATCTACAGTATTGAGTTATGAAAATGAAAATAATCTGAAATAAATTCAAACACCAGAATCCCCTTTTCTTAAAAATGCAAATATCCAGCTTAAAATGTATTTCACACAGAATTTTCCTATTTTATGTCTATGATTTATGTAACCATAAATGTAGTAAAAATAAGGAGAGACTCGAGTTCTGAAAGCACGTAAACTCTTCTGCATTACCTCTAAAGATATAATTCCACTAGTATATGTGCACTCATTTATTGTGTGTAGATTTGAGCTGTCATGAAACCATTCACAGTTAACCTGAGCTGGAAAAGTTGAAAGATGCCACTCTTGAGCAATAACGGCATAAGGTGCATTACACAGATTTCTAAATTGACAGATTTCTCTTTCTAAATGCAAACAACCCCTGGGATTAAGATACAATTAGGGCATATGAAAAGTATAGAATACATTGAAAAATTCTGAGTAGTTTTCTAAGAATATACATTTTTTACTTATCTTTTTCTTTTTAAAAAATTTAAAATTTTTTAAAAAGGAGCAAACACAGTCATTAGAACTGGCACCAAATTAATTTGAATTACTTGTAAATATATTTGTCTCTTAATTTTCAGAGAATATTCATGGACTACTTATTTTTCACCAAGCAAAAGTTCTTTAACTTGATTCTTCTATGTTTAGACAACACCAGTATTAAGAATGTGGGTGAACAGGCTTTATTTGGGGGAGAATCATTGTTATGGCTTTTTTAATGGAAAAGCTGCTGAAGTTGGTTTTCAAAGACTTCACTGACTTTGGGAGGCTCTTTTTTTTTTTTCCAGGCTTGAATTAGGTGTGTTTAGCTGGGCACAGTGCAGAGGTAAAGGTGGATGTGAGGCAGCCTCTTACAGTCTTACACACACTGCCCCTCAGCTCCTCTTTCAGCTGACCCTGCTTAAGGTACCCTGGTAGTTTTCCTCATAGTGAATTTTTCTGCCTCTGAAGTGACAGAAGTTATCCAAGGGAAAAAAAAAGTAAAAATCCTTGAATATTACCTTGTCTGGGTTGTGTTCCGCCCTTAAAAAAGAAGGAGGGCTTTTGCTTGTCCATCTTCACCAAAAGTTTGAGATCAATATTTATTTAGTGTTAAATTCTGATAGATATAAAGTACCCTAATCTCAAACCATTAAACTCCATTTACCCAAATAATCACTGAAGACAGATGGATCATGTGCATTTCTGAACCTCAGAATTTTTTAAGGACTCCCTGTATATGAATACTCTGAGGAATCATTTTTGTCAGTGAACATCTATATGGGAATTCAGCCTTCACATATAGTCATTTTATTACTATTTCATTATAAGAACTATTTTTCAAAGGTTTAATTAAAATATACATAGTGTTAAAAGTCTCAATTTTCTTAACAAAGGGGAACATAGTAATTTCAACTGTTGTTTAAAATACTACATATAATGATATCCATTCTTACTGAAGAAAAAATTACCACGAAAATGTGAGTTTAATTCTTGGGATTAATTCTTTGGGGGTTTTTGGTTTTCGCTTTTTGTTTTGGTTTTGTTTTGGGGTTTTTTTTTTTGTTTTGGTTTGGTTTTCTGGGTGGATTTTTTTGGGGAGTTGGGGCTTTTTTGGTGTTTTTTGTTTGTTTGTTTGTTTTTTCTTTTGCTGATAAATTTTATTAATATGAATAAAAATTAGTGTTACGATTCATAAGATATCTTTCATGAGTATTTCATAAATTTAAGATGAGTTATTTCTAATAGTAACTACCTAACAGCATGTCCGTGATTTCCCCATCTTTTGAAACTTCTGTGATATTTCATATTTTGAAGCATACTTTAGTCTAAACATTGTCATATTCCTGTACTGGTTCATAACAGATGGAATTTATGGTAAATATGTAGAACTGTTCAGGTGTTTCTGCTACAGCAGCATGCTCAGTGGGCCACCAAATAGATTTATAGTACAGTACAATTATTTTGGGTTTATAGACAAATATAAATGAATGATGTGTAAATTAAGCCGTAATCAGATTTGCATAGTCAGATGAATTTCTGAAATTGTATATTTCAGTATACCTTCTGCCTTTCTACTCAGTGAAAGCCTGAATAAAAACTGTGGGGTTTGCATGCTTGTTGGCTGGTACCTTTAAACTTGATGATCTTTTTTGTTGATTTCCTGAGTGAGGAGCCTAAAGATAATACATGATCAGTATAATTTTATGGACAGAAGAAATTCGGGTCTTTCTGAAAAGTGTAAATCCAGTGTTTTGCAGAACAGGGTAAAATTTTTCCTGGAGAAGTAATGCAAACAGATTAGCTTTTAATTCCAAGCACACATGAACAAAGACTTTGAGTTTACATTATTATTCTATGTTAGTGCCAGGTATCCTCATCTTCATTCACTGCGTGAAGAAGGACTTGCCTTTGTGGAATTTGGTTTTGTCAAGATTTGGGCCTGCTGAAGTTGCACATTTGTATTAGAGTTGGTTGTGGTTTATGTGCAAATATAATAAGTAGATTATTTTTTCCGGTGTACTACTTTTCATTTCAGCTTTTCTATTTCATGCATAATTTTTGTGTAAATGGTTCCATTTAATTATTGTTGGAAATGGGTGAATGGCCTTAGGAACCATCAACAAAAGATTAATTTAATTCAATTGAATTTATATAATGTTACCTGTCTGAGATAAAATTTCAAACACCATTGAGAACAAAGAAATGAGACAATGGTGCAAAAAGACACTTGCAAACTGAGCAAAACCAGCAAAAAATAATTCTAATTAATTTAGAGGGAAAATAATTGAAGTGATCAGTGGTTTTCCACCTGCAGATGTCTGGATTTTGATGAAATGGTAAGACTGGTACAAACCTAATATAGTGAACAAACACCAATCAAGACAGGAAGTATCAGCTGAAATGGTAACAAAGAGGACAATGCAAAATGATAGTGGTATGAAACAGCCAGGTGATAACTGTCAGTTTCTGTTCTGACTGCACTTCTATTCTATCTATTTCATCCTGTTTTCCCTTGCTTATTGCCTTCTGACTGTTATCAGTCACTCTGAAAAAGTTATATGTTCTTTCTAAATGTCCACTTCCATTACTGATGTTTCAGGCAACCCCAGATCTTGCTAATACAGCGAAGGGTAGGCAGCCAAGTTCAGTGTTCAGCCTCGTAAACAATCCAGGCACCAAAGGGGGTTTAGTCCATTAGAAGACAGTAAAGTGGTTAAGTATGTCCAACCTGTCCACTGGTTTTTGGGAGTGAAGATAAAATATGAAGATGAAAGCAAATTGTTTTTTAACTAATGAGTGCAGATGTCTGAGTTTCATAGGACTTAGAGTAGAAGCAGAAACCAGTTAAGGAACCTCACCATTCAATAACTAAAAAATATATTAAAAAATAGTGATAGGGGCATCACTTCACCAAGGCAAACAGATTAATGTCTCAGAGAAGTAAAGGTAAAATGAGGTAAAATAAAAGAACTGGTCTCACTTTTTGATGTTTTCTTGATGAGGTTTAATAGTAACACTAATTGCTTTTGCTAGTAATTTAAATTATGAACTATTTAAACCTACCTTGTGAGACAGTCCACTTCTTTGTCTTCTATTATGAAAAACAATGAGAGACAGGTGAGAAGAGGATTAGGCTTTCTCATATTAGCTCTTAAATGTCTATGGGCCATGATTGCAACATCTTTTTTGAAAAGACATCTTTAACTGGAAAGCTTAGTTCAAGTTTCTTATTTTCATGCAAGCTTGTGTCTAAATTCCAATTGTGAAATAGTTAGTATTCAGTTAGTATATTTATTATATGCATGTTTTCGTTTGGAAAATGAAAAACTACAGAATATTGCAACAAAATTTTAGAAGAGTTTAGTAATGTTCTTCACTGTCATCAGCAGTTTTAATTACATTACATCAACGTTGCTTCAAAGAGACGAATGGAGACATAGTAAAATACACCTCATGAGAGACATAGATGCACACACATTTTTATTTTCTGTTTGTTGTTTCTTCACATTTTTAGTCATTTACACTTTGATACATAACTCCATAAATAATACAACACATAAGATGTATGTTTTATAAAAATATATTTATGAAAACATTTGATTTAAGCATGTGGTATGAAATATTATGACTAAGAAACATTGCCATTCAACATATAAATATTTAAGGATTCCTTATTTTGTGTCAGCAAAGTCCTGATATTGAAACATGGAAGACCAGAAATCTCTCTTCAATCATTCATTCTATTGCTTTCATGCAGTCTACGTTTAATTTTTGCACAGACCTTATTCTGATCTTCCATCCAGTGGAACTACTAGTTTTTTTCTCACAGATATTAATAGGTGGTTTTGCTTTGTGTAACTTCATGCGTGTAGCCAGCAGAGTTATATTATAGGACATCGTTGCTTCAATTATCTTTTTTCAATGTGCTACTGTAGTAAAGGGTTTTTGTTAGAGTTAACTAAAACAGCCACTGCATTAATGCCCTCAAAAGGTCTTCATTTTGATGATTATTCCTAAGCAACTCAAAACCTACAGAAAACAAGATGGAAACAAACAATAGCAATTGCTGGGGTTGTTTAGCCTGGAGAAAAGGAGACTCAGGGGAGATCTTATCACTTTCCACAACTACCTGAAAGGAGGTTGTAAGCAAGGTGGGGGTTGGTCTCTTCTCCCAAGTACCAAGAGGTAGGACAAATGGTAATGGTCTCAAGTTGCACCAGGACAGGTTTAATGGGATATTAGGAAAAATTTCTTCACCAAAATTTACCAAGCATTGCAAGTTGCCAAGCAGTGATGAAGGAAGGACTTAAATCACCATCCCTAGAGGTATTTGAAAGGTGCATAGATGCGGCACCTAGGGAGATACTTTAGTGGTGGACTTGGCAACACAGATTAATGATTGGACTTGATTGTCTTAGAGGTATTTTCCGATCTAAATGATTCTATGGTATTGTGTTTGTCTATGTGAAACATTGTATTTCACTGACTTTTGTATTGATTTTTGGCTCCTCTTTCTAATACTATAATAGTAGTAGGTTTTCAAGCTTTAGTCTAATCCAGGAACTTGTGGTCCTTCAAAGCAGGCTAAAATTTCAGAAGTAAACTATATCAGGATCTTACAAAAATGAGTAAAATCTACCTTATCTGTAGGAAGAATTTTAAAGGCATTCTTGCCCAAGAAAACCATAGTGCAAGGTTTCCCAAATTTTTTCTATTTAAATCTGGTTGTATGCATACTGGTTATATGGTAATTCTGCAGGGACTTGTTTGGTTTTGAATGTAGGTTTCTGGTTCTCCTGAATTTCAGAACTCTCCCAGTTTATCAGAATTACAGACTCAAAACTGTGATGTGCTTGACAACTCTGTTATATTAATTTCCCCTGAATAATGGAATGTCTTGAAGAATAGCTGAAAAAAATGTGTAGTTTTGTCCATTACTTAGGAATTGTTATATTAAGATGCCTGGTTAATCTAAAAATAATGAGAAGTTGAAAAGTGCTGTCAACAGTAGCATTTACTTGCAGTTGATACATAATTGCTTAAGGAAATTGTGGGTTGTGATAGGTCAGTCTTGTTTTTCATGTCTGTAAAAAATTTCAGCTTGCTAACTCTAAAAATTCAAGTCTTATGTTCTAATTTTTTTTTTCATTTTTTGGGGTGAAGAGGTGAAAAAAAGGGGTGAAGATCAAGATTAGACTTCCAAGATCTGAAAGATATATATCTTTAGAATAAGTCAATATAATATTTTTTCTGCATTTATTTATAATGAAGAAATATTTCTTTTATCTTTCTGTTATGTCCTTGACTAATGTGTCTTTCCAAGGTATATAATATAATATCTATATTGTGGAATATGATATATGTAGTGTGAATGACCCATATCCCATGGCATAGGGATGTTAAACTATATCAGTAATCCATCTAATCACAGCTATTGAGCAATAACAACTTGCCGGCATTACAGATTGATCACAATTACAAAGAAGTGACAAAAATTTATATGTCATATGATTCAAAAGTAGAATCATATTTCCTTGTGCATTTATCCAGTATTCCTTTCAGTATGGATATAGTTTCACTTTTTCCTGTAAAACAGAAAGAAAAAAGCAATAAAAAGATAATTAAGATTTGACCTAATATCTTTAAAATGGTGATATAATAGATTGATGCACTTATCAAAGAGGAATAAAGCAAATATCAGAATTTTTTCAGGACACTATTAAATTATATCAAGTTTGAGTTGAGTAATTTTATTTCTGGACTTTTTAAATATGATACTAATTTGAAGCTTTGAATTTAATAGTAACTTAGAAACTTGCATATTTGGAGTTGCTTTTTAAAATTTTCTCAGAACTAGTGAACTCCTTGATATGTAGAAGGATTCTTTTGCAAACAGCTGCAACATAACCGAAAACTTGACTTTTGTTTTTATTTCTTTTATTTCCTTTTCTTCTTCATATCCTGTGATATTTCATACAGGGAAAAAATAGGAACAGTGAGCAATGAAAATATGGTTTGAAAAGTCTGTCTATAGGACAAAACCCCCGGATTTTAGTATGTGACATTTCTCTTGGTTTATATCTCTTTAAACCTGCCTCCCAGGTTTTTTATAGGCAAGATTAATTTCAGAAGCGCAGAACAATCTGTGAAAGTATTCCTTGGAAAAGTAAAGGTGACTTTTATGTGATGGATTGAAGAAGGATATGCATTTCTGATTCTGAACTGAATTGAGGAAAAAAAAACAATTAACTTAGAAATTTCTAGAAGTAGCATGTAAAAATTGCAAGGAAAAAAAAAAAAGGAAAAGTAGGCCTGACATAGGAAGATACTGCCATCAAAGACACTTCAAAGCTTTAACTGAAATAAATATGAAATTTTATCACAAAGATGATTCCTCATAACTTTCAGGATAGTCTTTCTTCCCAAATCTTGCAATGCCCTGTTTGACTTTGAATATTACTCACAAATCAGAGAACTTACTGGACTAAACATCTAACGTGTTCATGCATAAGATACAGAAGCATAAACTTGGTGAAAGGCTCATAAAGCTTTTCTTTTCTCTATCTGAACCTTTAAATGCAGCAGAGAGTGTATTTATTAAAACACTGAGAAAGACTACCCTATTCAAAATTAAAATTTTGCATACATAGGAAAAAACTGCGAACTAACAGAAAAAAAAAACAAACCCTCCGATTTTTGGTACCTGTGGTAATTAATGAAAATCAATTGCATTTTCTTTAGCTTGAAATTAAGTCTTCCTAAAATAGAAATGTTTTCATACCCCTTATTTCCATCCTACGCTAGTAACGATTTCATTCTGTGAAATGCTATGGGACACAAATTAATAGGCAATTTTCAGTAGATTGGTAGGTGCTGGCAACAGGTTACCACTCTCCCACTCAAATTAGCAGAAGGCAAATTTTCATCTGAAGTTTGCAGAAGCAATTTCTGTCTTTTTTCAACAGACAATGTCATGATTATATGCAACAGACAAAAAGACTCCCTATATAATATGTGACTTCTCATAAAGCAACAGTAAAGCTTACCTCCCATGTAGTATTCATTTCTAGTGGGGTGAGAGAAAGAGAGCATTTTTATTTCTAAGCAAAAATGATGCCTTTCTTTGAATTTTAAAATAACTTTAAAATTAAAGAAAACTTTGGTTTTCTTTGTCTCAGAATCATAGAAAGAAACCTGAGCTCTCTTTGGCTTTGAAAGGCACTTTTACAGGGGAGATTCAGATTAGACATTAGAAAAAAAAGTTTCACTGTCAGGGTGATCAGGCATTGGAATAAGTTTCCCAGGGAGGTGTTGGAGTCACCATCCCTGGAGGTGTTTAAGAGCCATCTGGATCTGGAGCTGGATGACGTGGTTTAGTGCTTTAGGGGTCACAGTGGCAGTGCTGGGCTGATGGTTGGATTTGATGAACTTGGGTTTCTTTTCCAACCTTGATTATTCTATAATTCTATGATTTTATGATTTGCTTGGCAATGCATGCTACTAAAATTGTGTCCAAATGACCTAGAGGGAATATCAATGAGACATAGAAACTTAAGTAATCCAAATGAGGTGTTCATACTTTATCTCTGAGGGAAGTAAATGAAAGTCCACCACATTGACAGGACATTTGGTACCCCATCCATAAACTTTGCGAACTAAAGAAAACTGTCAACAATAGTCAGCATCAGTTTCTGTATTTCCTGCCCCCTGTGGTGGCAGACAAGCTGGGAAATTGTAAGGATGCAGGATTTGTGTCTCCTAGTTATGGTAGAAAATTATAGTGGATCAGCACTGGAAACCTGGAAATCTCCCTGGTCATACAATACCTGAAAATTATTGCATCACATGAAATAACTCTGATAACATAAGAACTTGTCTTTTAATGATCTGAAAGAAACACATCTTATGAGAACTTTTCTTAAGAGTTAGCTTTGCACTCTCTAATAGATTTAGGGTTTTAAAGAAAAGACCTAGATCTCTACTTCACGTTTTAGAGTCAAAGAGAGCTTAACTTTGTGGAAAAAGAGGGCAACCCAAATAGTAGAAGAAAGAATGAGAAACCATTATCACAGGCAAGTTGTCGTGGTGAAAGAAGTGAAATATTAAGGAAAGGGTCACTATCAGGAACGAGATCTCACTGACTCTTGAAATGTGAATAAGGGAATAAAAGAATTGATGGAAAAAAATGTTTTTCTGTTGGATGTAGCATAACTCATTGCAAAACAATTAGATAAATTAAATCAACGCCCAGTTGACCCTGAAATGTTGTGGGATCTGCTGCTCCAGATGGGTACCTATAAATCTGTGGGTCCTGATGGAATTCATCCAAGAATCCTCAAAGAGCTGGCTGATGTCATTGCAAAACCTCTGTCAATGATTTTTGAATGGTCTTGGGAAACCGGAGAGGTCCCAGCTGGCTGAAAGCTGGCAATTATTGTCCTAATTTGCAAGAAGGGCAAGAAGGAGGACCCTGGACAATACAGGCCTGTCAGTCGCACTTTGGTGCCTGGTAAAGTTATGGAGAAGATTATTCTGGAAGATATGGAAAAACAGCTGAAATACAATGCAGTCATTGGTCACAGCCAGCAGGGCTTCATGAGAGGAAAACCCTGTTTATCAAACCTGATTTCCTTTTATGACAAGGTAACCCACACAGCTGATCAAGGGAAGCCAGTTGATGTAATCTTTTTGGACTTCAGTAAAGCTTTCGACACTGTCTCTCCCAGAATACTTCTGGTCAAATTGTCCAGCCCACAGCTGGATAAACACATCATGTGGTGGGTCAGCAATTGGATCATGGGTCAAGCATAGAGGGTAATAGTTAATGGGGTGACATCAGACTGGACACCTGTCACCAGTGGAGTTCCACAGGGCTCCGTCTTAGGCTCTGTGCTCTTCAACATCTTTGTAAATTACTTGGAGGACTGGGAATCACCAACCACATGAAGTTCAACAAGGGAAGGTGCCGGATTCTGCACCTGGAATGGAGCAACCTGGATGTTTGTATGGACTGGGGAATGGGAGGCTGGAAAGCAGTGCCACTGAAAGGCACCTGGGGGTCCTGGTTGACTACAAGTTGAACGTGAATCAACAGTGCCCTGGCAGCCAGGAGGGTCAACCATGTCCTGGGGAGCATCAGGCAAAGCATCACCAGCCGGTCAAGGGAGGGGATTGTCCCGCTCTGCTCTGACCTGGGGCGGCCTCACCTTGGATATTGTGTGCAGTTCTGATTTCACAATATAAAAAATATATTAAGCTATTGGAGAGTGCCCAAAGGAGGGCAATGAAGATGGTGAAGGGCCTTGAGGGGAAGTTGTATGAGGAGCAGCTGAGGTCACTTGATCTGTTCACCCTGGAGAAGAGGAGACTGAGGGGAAACCTCATAACAGTCTATAACTTCCTCGTGAGGGGAAGAGGAGGGGCAGACACTGGTCTCTTCTCTGTGGTGACCAGTGACAGGATCCAAGGTAATGACCTGAAGTTGTATCAGGGGAGGTTTAGGCTGGATATTAGAAAGAGATTCTTCACCCAGAGGGTGGTTGGGCAGTGGAACAGGTTCCCCAGGGAAGCAGTCATAGAACTCAGCCTGACAGATTTCAAGAAGCATTTGGATGATGCTCTGAGGTATATGATGTGACTTTTGGAGATGGTCCTGTGCAAGGTCAGGAACTGGACTCAATGATCCCAATGGGTCCCTTCCAACTCATCATATTCTGAGATTCTGCGAAATTTAAAATTATGTGTGCAGATAGCCTATACTTTTTTCCTAATTCCCCTGTTAAATTCAGCGGTTTGACTTTTTTAATATTCACTATGCAGTTTTCACCTACACATAAATTTAGTAGAATACATGGTTTCAGACAATTTTCTGCTGCAACGTTCTGTGTTGATAACCATCGTTCAAGCAGGTTGAGGATTGAAAACAGTAAAGCCAGCTTGAATCTATGAAGAAAGCTCATAGCAGCCAGTACAAACTGTTTTGCTGTTTTAAACCTTAAGGGGTGCTGCTGGTCATGGACAAAGACCTTTACGTCGTTTGTTTAAATGACAGAAGCAAACAAATTTTGTGTGGTGTTATCACTATTCAATGAAATTTCTATATGCCTTCCAGAACATACATGGTATGTTCTGCAGATGGATTATAATACACTGACTATGCAGGTTTTCTTGCAGGTGTGTGGTAGGCAGAATATTACAAGATGCTGATAGATGCTCGGAAAACAGATGTTTCTCCGTGCATCAGCTGTGTTGACATCTCTCAGTCACCTTGAATGCTGGCGGTTTTTTAAGTGTCAGTCACTATACCTTCCAGTAGATACTTGATCCAGGAGTATTTCTGATCACTTTCTGATAGAACCGCATGAAAAAAACATACTTGATCTATTCTGAATATAAGTGATAAGCCTTTTATTTTTTTTTAGGCTGAGAATCCCAGTGGAATTTTAGCACTGAATGCTGACTCAAGTAGCTAATTTAGCAGCAGATTAGCTTTATGCATTCAAATGTTCTCATTAACATCTGCAGGCTTGATTGCAGGTTTACATTTAAACAAATATGAGCACTTTTATGCATCAGAGACCAATAGACATTATTTATGTCTCCAACTTTGTAATTACTAGTAGCTATTATTTCCATGTATTCCTGTTTGCCTCCAGGTATAGTCTGGAAAGGTATATTTGAAATCTGATGTATTTCTAAAATATTCAATAAATTTGTTGTTAGGATACCCTGTCCTCCTCTTTGTACGCTGAATTTTATAGCCCGTTGCAAATTGCAATGTAAACAGGGACTCAATTTTGATACTTACCAATATTTAGCATTTCAAAGTAAGACAAAGAGGGGGAAAGAATGAGTCATGATAATACTTGAAATGTCAAATTTTGTGTGTATCATCTTTACCAACATAAGTGTCATGGTATGTCCTTTTTTGAATGCAGCCTCTAGATATGTAGGCTCTGTGAACAGATGTACATAAGACTCTTTACCCTGGATTCTCTTTAGCTTACTCTGAAACAAACTTAAGAAAGCTGAGATTGATAAACCAGCTTGGAAGTTAGACTCCACTTCTGTGTTAGTATTGCAAATGCATATATAGTGTTCCCAATTATACTGATAGTAAAGGCTGATGATATAACGAGGTTTGTAACTACAAACTATTGATAACGAAGTATTCTTGTGTAATCAGTCTTAGGTTCCTAAATTATTCCTTAGGCTTTTCTGTAACTCTTTAATTCTGTATATGACCTCTTCCATCTCGTGTCACATTACACTCTGAAAAATGAAGATACAAATTTCTTGACTATAAATACACGGAATTACATTTTAGCTATGCAGAATACTACAACATAAAAGCAATCCAGTTAAAATTCTTCCATTTTGCCCTCTTTCTGGCAAACACAATGTGCAAATATTATTTGTTACATTTTGATAACAAACACTGACTTCTTTTATTGACTTGAGAAAATAAAAATGTGTAGTATAGTTTTTCAAGGCGTCTTTAAGCTACTAGGATTAAAAAAATTGCCAGATTTGAGGTTTGGTCTAGAATATAATTCATTGTTAAAACATATGAAATACGTTTTTCTATAAGTAGTGCAGATCAAATTACTTTAACTGGTGAAGAGATGCATCCACATTTCCAACTATTTTAAAAAATTGATGTAGTGGTAAAGTTCTCAGCTTTGATCTTTCAGCTGTACTACAGCCACAGATCTAAAATTCGGAACTAGCTAATTGAAAAATATAAGGAGTGTCTATTTCATTTTTCAAGACAGTATTATGTTGACTTTCTATATATGTCAAACCAACAAACTTCTGAAGTGCTTTTGTGATATAAGCAGTAGAGTATGGGTATATCTAGAATAATGTATGTTTGTGTCATGTTAATCATAAAGTGAGGTAGAAAGCTACTCAGTTATGTTTCTCCATGCTGTGGAACGATCTACTTAAATATTTTTAATTTCTTTACTCTATGGCATTTTTGTGTTTAAAGAAGATAGCCTTGCCTAGATGAATACATTTGAGATACTTCAGTGTTTTCATAATTCAACGAAAGACTAATTTGCAGATATTGCAAAAGGTAATTAGAGTCTGTGCCTAAAAAGGAAAATTATTGCCAATTTTTTTTTCCAAATAAAATTCATTATGGAGTTAGAACTTATTAGTAGAGATAAATTTGATGCCTCTTCTATCCTTGCCTGGCAAGATTGTGAAGCCTCTACACCTTGAGGTCTTCAAAATCTATTGGGACAAGGTTTTGAGTAACCTGATCTAATTTGAAATTTTTAAGCAGGAGATTGAACTAATAACAACTGAAGACCTCCTTAGCATAAATTTCTCTGTGGAAATGTCACTACCTTTTCTCCTCTTCCCTTGGTCCCCTTCCTGACAGACTACGCAGCACTGTTAAATTCTTCCACACTTAAAACAGTAAACAAATATATGAATGTTTTCTTATAAGTATATATAGAAAATGCTGTTGACTGGGTATCACTTGGTGTGATTCTGAAGATAAAGAAGTATAGTTATGAGAAGGTATAAAAAGTAACCCAAAACCAGTCTCTAGATCTACATGAATGCCAAAATTTACAGGTTTTCAAAAATCCAGTTTGATGTACCATATGGATTTAAGATTTTGGTCATATTTATAAAGTGAAAAAGTAAAGAAATGTTTCATGTCTCTAGATGCGCTAACATCTCCTTCAAAAATATAATGGAATAAAAGTAATATTACCTACCCTGTTGACATATCCCACAAAGGTATAAGAACATGCTTTCAGAAAATCGCAGAAATACTGAATTTGGTGGCACCTCTTGACAGTATCTGATCCGAACCCTCTGCTCAAATCAGTCAGCTAGAGCAAGTTTCTCAGTAGTGTGTTCTGTCAAGTTTTGCATATCTCCAGTGTTGCAGACACCACAGCTTCTCAGGGAAATTGATTCCTGTGTTCAAGTACTTTTGCAGTAGAAAACAAATTTTTTTTGTGTAGAGGTGAAACCTCACGTGCTTATTACCTGTTGTCCCACCAGTGCACACTACTGTGGGAGTCTTGTTCCCTCTTCAGTCCCTCCCATCAGGTGTTTATACTCAGAGAACATACCCCTGATCCTTCTCTTCTATAGGATAAATAACTGCAGGTCTCAGTCTCTTCTTACATGAGAGATGCTCCAGCACTTTTATTCTCTTTGTGGGCTTCTGCTGGACTTGTTCCAGCAAATCCATATTTTTCTTTTACTGGGAAGCCCAGAGCTGGATTCAAGGCTTAGCAGAGAGGAAAAATCACCTCTCTCAACCTGCTGGCAAGCCTCTTCCTGATGCAGTCCATGTAGTTACTTCACACTTTGCTACCATTTTGGCTCTTAGTCAACTTGTCCGCCAGGATCCCTTCTGTACTGGTGCACGGGATTGTTTCTCCCTGGGTGCAGAACTTTTCTTTTCCTTTTTTTTGACTTGTTCCCTTGTCTGAACTTATAATTTCATCTTTATAAATATTTTCCTTTTCCTTTGTATCACTTTGTAGTGTCCTCTTCTTCATTTGAAGAATGAAGATATTTAATTTTGTGTATGAATGACTCCTGAAAATGTCGTGTTTGGGTATGCTCTTCTGTGAAGTCTTTTAAAACCATTTCTTAGATGTGGGAAATCATGCCTTTACAGAATAGTATAAAGTAATTTAAAATGTATCATTTAGTCTGAGTTCTTCACAACACAATTTTAGTACTTAATGAAAGCGTTGTTTATTCTCTAAACAATGCTTAGAAGTGAGTCAGTGCTTAGGAACACCACCAAAGTTAGTGAAATGATAGAAACTTCAATTTGTAAGTGTAACAAATTGGCATTAAATCGATGAAACACAATGCTTCTACCCAAAGAAGTTCTGGCTGATGGCTGTGGTGTTCCTTTGTTGTTTTGCTTTGCGGTTGTATGCTTTTCCTTTTTTTTTTTCCCAGTTAAGATGAACAAAACCAAAATATTCTGTAGGTTATATTTACAGGATTTTCTAAGAGAATATTTTATAGTTTAGAAATAAAAGTTTGACTTTTAAGACTTTCCAGAGTAAGCTTTGTGACTTCTGGGTGTTTTTCTCTTGTTTTTATTTTATAATTGAGCTTTTAACATACATTCCTCATTTTAATATCCAGTCCAGAGACAATGTTTGTAGGCTCTGTTGCCTTATCAGACCACAGGAAACATGAAGAGACTTGGTTTCCAAAGGAAAGAAAAGAAAAAAGAATGAGAACTTTGTCTCGCCTAAAACTAGTTTAATGGAACTTCAGTCTACTTCTCCTGGGAAAAATTCAAATATAGAAAGTATTACTTTCGTTCTTAATATTTAAGGAAACTATCCACAATGTTGGCACTGCCTATCATGTTAAGAAGTCTAACCTTGAGATTTGGACAAAAATTGCAGTTTACCACTGCAATTACAAATTCATAAAGACTTAAAAATATCTGGGCTGTGGATGTAGTGGCTCTCTGTAGAGAGCAGAGCAAATTATAGAACTCTTGTCAAAAATATTCTGAACTGAAATGTTCTGTACTGAACTCCATTGTAGCAATGACTATACTATTAGAGATGAGGCCAGTGTGGTTCTGTGAGTGTGCGTTCTTTGTTTCTCATTCCCTGTAGTGTCTTCACTGAAGTGATTACAGTAGAAATGCTTTCTCTTGGATCTTAGTGTGTTAACCACAAAACAGAAGTAAACACACAAAGATCTCTTTGTGCATCGCTGATGTCTTTTCTCAGCAAGACTGTAAGAAGAGTTTTGATGGATGGTTGAGTTTCATTCTCTCTCATGAGACCATTAAAAATGTTAATGTAAACCTTTTCAGATGTCTAATACACTAAGGCAGCAAAAGTGGGAGGGTGATACAGTGGTGAGAGAGGGGAGGGAAAGGTTAAACTTATTTGTGAAATGCCAAGTTGTAAGCAGTATGCTATTGCTCAACAGATATAACGTACAATCTGGCATTTGGTTTGTGTGGAATACAGAACAGAAGAACAAAGGACTTTGGGTATATATTTGTGCTAGTCATTAAGGGAGTATCCTTCCTTGCTCTACAGAGTCTTCAAGATGTAACAGATGTAACACAAGTAAATTGTAGAATTTCTGTTCCTAATGTTCTGCTGGTCATTTTCCCATCTCTTTTTTTTTTTTTTTTTTTTTTTTAAAATACGTATTTGAGTAATGAAACTGTCTGGTTCATTCATGATAGTATAACCTATCCTAGCTGAAACCTTTAGAAAAAAATGTAGTCAGAAACCCATTACAGATGTATGGTGTTATAATAAAATCAAGGATGTAGTTGAGGGATGGCTATAGTGGTTATTATGCCGAGTTGCATTTTGACTCTTCATTTGACTAATGTCAAGTGCTTTACTACTTTGGAACTATTAGAATGAGAAGTCACATTTTTTACCCATTCGTTATACCATTTGGCTGACTCCTTTCCTCCCTTCCTTCATGTTAGGTGGCGCATTCTGCTGAGGCACAAAGGAGAATTTCTGCAGTGCTGTGCAGTCAGCTGTGAGCTGATAGGAGATACACCTGGTCCTATTTTTCCTGTTGTAGCTAAGTGACATTGGTGAAGAAAGACTAGTAGTAGTATCTTCTAATGACACCTGCTGAAGTAGAAAAATATATACTGCTGAAATAAGTCAGAGTCATCTCTGCAAGGAACCGGTAATAGCCTTTAGGTTTTGGATTGGTTTTGTTTACTTTTTTTCCCCTTTGAGAAGACACTCAATTCTGTGATTCTATGAACTGAGTTTAATGAAGTATATTATGTACTGTGTTTGCCATACAAGCAGGCAATATCCAAACCATTTGTTCTGTCAGGAAAGTAACTAACAAGTTAGGATGAAAACAAGTGTTATAATAATTGCCATTGAAGTATAAAATAAAGACGAATGTAGATAGCTAAAAATTTTCAACTTTTTTAGTGTCTGTCCCACCCACAGTGCACCATAGTTTAAATCCATAATGCTCTGACAAGGACAGCAAATGCATTTACTTGTTTGAATCATGCAAAGGGCAGTTACAACAGTCACAAAATATACTAAAGAGCATCAGTCAAAACTGAGAGGTGAGTAAGGTTGTAAGAATCTTACATATTTATATCAGTTTGACTGTGTTGCTCAGGGCCTCATTTCATTAAGGTTTAAGCGTCTCCAAGGATGGAGAATCCACAGCTTCCACAGACATCTTCTTCCACTCTTTGACAACCCTCATAGGAGTCAAAGAAATTTTCTTTATATTGAGTCTGAATTTCCCATGTTCCAAGCTGTGTTTTTGCCTCCCATACTGAGAAGAGACTGACTTCATCTTCGTCATGCCCCCTCATTCCTCAGCAACAGAAGAATCTCACTTCAGTGTCTTTCTAAAGATTAAAGAAACCCAGCTCTCTCATCCACACGCTCCAGCCCTGGCCATCAGGGTGAACTCCACTGAACTCACTCTTGTACATTAGTGTCAGTCCTGTGCCAGAACCCCAGGACTGGACTCCTTGTGTGATCTCATCAGTGCTGAGCAGTGGGGCGGGATCAGTGCCTGACCCTGCTGCTGTGCCTGTGCAGGTGCATCCTAAGATGCCGAGGCTGCTTTGCTGGGGAGGAATTGCTGTCTTCCAGAAGCTTGCTCCCTGCAGACTTGTTTCTGTTCAGTGAGCCCTAGCCTGTCCTGATGCAAGGGTGAGTTCTTTCCAAGACTTTGAGGAACTCTGTAAGGAGTTCATTCCTATGAAATTCAACCCATTTCTTCAGCTTGTCTAAATTTCTCTAAATAACAGTACTACTCTTCAGCATTCCCCTAAATATTGTTCCCTGCAGTTATTTGCTGGCGCTGCCTTCAGATCAAGCAGGTGATGAGAGTACTAAGGTGCATTGGACCCAGTATCGATCTCAGACAGATGTCACTCTTAACCAGAAAATATTTGGACATTTCAAAACTGACCCTCACCATTTAAATCCATTTTTCCACAGCATTTTCTTCTCAGTGTTTCATACCCACACGTAGACTAAACATGCCCTAGGCTACAAGGAGTCTACATGTGATCATACCAAGGGCCTTGTTAAAATCAGGGTATGCAAGATCCACTGCTGTCCCCTACACCCTCTGCCAGTTACCTGTTACTGAACCTGGTCAGGGTTGCTCTTGGTAGATTTCCGTGAGCACAAGGCCGCTGTGGCTAACTTGTCTGTCTTCCAGAATGAAGGTCTGATTGTACCATGTGTGATCAAAGCAATGCCAGGTTAGTATTGATAAAAGAGTTAACTAGCTAATTCTTAGACATTAGCACATGGTAGCAATCAAAGCAAGAATTTTTCTCATGACAATTTTTGCACTTAAACGGGACACAGCTTTTTTGTTTTGTTTTGCTTTGTATAAGTAAAAAATTATTTTTATAAACTACAGATACTTCTTTTAGGTAAAATATTATGAAACAAGTTAAACTGGAAGAAATTCTGCTCCCTCAACTTAAGTTTCTGGAAACAAGATTTCAAATTTCTTGAAAAGTTCAAATGTCTTACAAGGTGCTATTAGGTCAGTTGAGACTGGTCTCAACTGATTTGTCCTGAAGCCTATTAAATTGTCTTCTGTGTGCACTGATTTTACAGATAATGTCAGCCTGAGAGCGGGATTTTCTTTCCTTTCTGCAAAAGAGTTACGTATGATGTGAAAGAGAGGTGTTCACTGTGTATTGTGTTCTATGTTAAAGTACATCTTTCGTTTTTATTACTTTATCCGTTAAAGAACATTAAGTTTCCCCTGACTTTGGATTCGATTATTAGGACTTTATACTTCCCTGTCCATGAGCAGCATATCAATACACAGGCTTTACATGATAAGTATTTTTAGTCATGACTTTTATCTCTGAATTCTGTTTCTGTCATAAGTATATAGACAATGGAAGGATAAGGATACATGATAATATTGTTGGTGAAGTGACAGGTGAGGTGATCAGTGAAAAATAGGGAAACAATACCTGTGTTTTGTTCTGTCCTTACTCTGTTACAGCCTAATGCATTTGGAGGAAAAGATTCTATAGTCTCCCTAAACTACTTGTGTTCCTTCTGAAGGCAATTAACTACTTCTGTCAGATTTGAGTTCTCAGAAGGGCTGGTGCAGTGGTATTTTATTAATGATACTGTACAGTAAAATGTGCTGTTTCATTAAACAGAAAATCCTCTTGGTTGCTAAGGGTGTTTCTCTAGTAAACTTATACTGAGGAGAGCTACTTCACTAAAGGTCCCTTCATTTATGTGTAAGTGATGTGAATATATAAATATATACTTATAAATGTACAGACATAACATTTTTAATTGCTTGTAAATATTAAATTAGTGAAAAATTTGATCATTCATCTTCTGTATAGTATAATCAGGAGTTCTCCAACATTGAACTTTTCGTAAATGTATGTGTATTGTGTACTTTTAATATTAAGTTGGTCCTTTGTTCAGTTGCTTACTATTTCTCTCCCAAAGAAAATTGAGGTTCCTGGACCTCTTTCACCTTCCTCACTACATCAAAACAGACCATACCAGGCCATTCCTATACAGACCTCACTATCCTAGAAATGAGTGGTAGCTTTACTGCTCTCCATTACTTGGATCCAGTAGAAAGTACAAAATGAAAGGAAAGAGTGTTTTGTACTTTGTTGAGAAGTCTGAAGGCTAAGGTTACCAACCGTGTTGCTATTTTCTGCTTCATTACCCAATTAATATTTGTGGAGTTTAGACTTAAATACACCAAAGCAAACAAAGAATCACCCCGTGTTTTTGGGGTAAACCCCGGGCGTGATATCTCTACCTTGATTGTGAAAAGAATATAAGCATTTCTGAATCAGAAAGCTTTATATGACCTAGACACTGAACCATAAATTCCTGTGTCCTGCTGCTACTGAGTCCAGATGCTGCGACACTGTTGAAGTGCCACTGTTCAGAACTAGAGAAATCAAGATTTGGGTAAACAGTGAGGTTTAAATCTCCGAGTGTACTAAACTGCCCAGTTGCATTGGACTGTTTCAATATGCAATTTGAAATGTTGCTGGACAATCTCATCCAGGTTGCCTTTCCCATGAGAGCTGGACCAGATAATTTTTTGAGGTCCCTTTGAACCTGGTCTAGTCTTTGGACTGATGATTCTGTGACTTGCTTCCAGGTGCTGACTTTGTGGATTGGTGTAGGAGGAAACAAGAATAAGTCAAGCATCTGAGTAATGTACACAGGAGTGTTAGCACAGGCAGAGGCAGACAATCTCAGATTCACCCAAAAGGTCCATCCATCTCTAAAACTTAGTAGGTGATTTGTAATGAAGCCCAGTGTATGTCTCTTACAGACTACTCTAACAAATTACACTGGAATAGCACAGTAAGGGCGTGACCTTATAGTGTGTAAATTCTAATTTAGCAATATAAAAGAGTTTGTTGTCATAAAATTTGTCCTTTTGCTCGCTTTATGAACAGTTATGGTTTCCAATGATTTTCTCCAATACATTCATATCATATATAAAAAGTCATCAGATGATAACTATATGCCTATGATTAAAGTTTCTTTTAATGATGAATTTCTTGGGGTTTTTTCAAAAAATAGTAAAAACTCTGTGGTTTGTTTTGTTTGTTTCCTTTTATTTTATTTTATTTTATTTTAGTTGCTTTTTATTCCAAGAAAGCAATTGAGTAGTCATACTGAACTTATAAATGTTTGGGGTTTTCCCTTACCAACTTTGTTTTATCAGAATGAGAAAGTTTTAATACTATAGGATCAAGGCTGTCATTTTGATTCATGGCTTCCAGGAATAAACTGCACAGAAAGTGTTCTGCAGCAAGTACTGGGTGCAGTCAGCAGTCAATGAAGATGAATGCCACACCATATAAACTTCAGTGCTGTTATCTAATTGATATTTCCAAACTGTATTACAAATGATCAATATTTGTAGATAATTTCAATGAATATGCCAGTGCCAAATTGGAATGGTTATGTATGATAGAGCATAGACTGCAACTCCGGTTTTGTAATAGTGTTTTAAAACTTCTTCCACTAGTGTTTTCTATTGGAACAGTTTCAAATATTGTCCTCTGTATGTACTGGAATTAGTATAAATGCTAAACATTGCTGAAGTTTCTTTGTAATTTTTAAAACCTTAGTCTTCTTTTTTTTTTCTTTATTATTAAGCATGACCAAAGGCTACATATCTATCTGTGTTTTACAATCAGCAATCTTCTGAATGTCTTTGAAGCAATAAATGTTACAGTATAGTTTCAAAGGGACCTTAGTGCAGAGGGATAGTGGAATGCACTTTATTAAAAACTCCAAAAGGAAAATACAAGAACAATATGAGAAATGCACTGAGGATGCAGCACATCTGGGAACAATCTAATTATCAAATTGAACATGTTGCAATGCTAACTGTATGCTCAGCAAGTTCTTTTTACAGTAGGGACATTACATGAGCAGTGCAATCAGAGAAGGAAAACTCCCTTGAGGACTGTTTAGGTCATCTGCAAATTTAAGGATAAGAATTTCTTTCTTTCTTTCTGTCTGTCTTTCTCTTTCTTTCTTTCTTCTTCTTTCCTTCTTTCTTTCTTTTTTTCTTGCCTTCCTGCCTTCCCTCCCTCCCTCCCTCCTTCCTTCCTTTCTCTATTTCCCTCCAATATTTAAACATTTAAATATTAAATATTTTTTTTTTTCTAATATGAGGGTGATATGAATCGTAGAAATCTATAACTGGTTAGGTCAGAATGGCTCGTCATATGATACAGGCTGTATCTCCTGCATTACTGGGAAACTGTACTACTTTTCCATCAACTGTAATAGTTGTATTGATTTTTTTAAACCTCTCCTTGCTTCTTTAAAGATTGGAAAAGACAGGATGCTATCACATTTCAATAATACAATATATATAGAATATCACATGATAAATTAATTCTCGTCAGTTGTAATATATAGCTTGTCATGTTGAATTATTCCTGGGATGAATTTTATTCAAACATGGCTCCATAATTTTATGTCAGAATCTACTTAGCACTGTCAGGGTAAATGCTATGATAATGAGGCTTTCCACTAGAATAATGAGTTTATCTTACACTACCGATCATCACAATTACAACCTTGGTAACAAAGTGTTGATATTATGGTCAGTCGCGCAGTTTGCCCTTGAGAACCTGGACCTATTTGCAGTGTATTATTGACACCTAGATGCCACACTTTTGTGCACACTTGCAAAGCAAAGTAGATTTTGCTATAAAAGACTTGAAATAAACATGATTTTCCAGTGCAATTTTTATTTACCTTCTAACCAAGTTTGCTTTCAAATATATACCCACTTTTGAAACAGATTGAAAATATGCAATTTGAGTAAACATGTTGCTCTCCTGGAACTAGAAGTGTTTCTCCAGATAGATCAGAACCTTGAATCCACCAGAATGTGTAAAGGTGGTATTTCATCTGCTGAAAATATATTCTCCTGGAAAAGGGTACTATATCACTTTATTTCCTACAAAAAAAATGGTAGGAAATTTATCTTCCAATAAATTACAGAAGGAGCATTGTATCCACATAAAGATGTAAATTCAACCAATAGGGAATGTGACTTGAGAATTACACACTGCTCAGTCAGACCCAAAACTGCACAGTCTGAAGAAAATGTGGATGGGAGTAACAGTACACAGCAAGGGTGGATGGCCTACAGCAAGGGATAAACTACTGTGTTATGTGCAGGCTCACTTCAATGCTTAAGAGATAGAGCTGATGTCTGAAATTTATTATTCAAAGAAAGTAGATGGAGGTAAAATGTAATGGACATTCTACAGCTATTCTCTGATATGGATCTTTGTGAATAAAAATATATTTGAAATGACAGACCAGAGGAGACAGTTTTCCTGTCTAGTGAAAACTCAACTAGATAATAACAGTCCAACTAGATGAACGTAAATTAGTTAATCTAAAACTCATATCAATTGTAAAAATAAAGATCACCTGTCAATTTTGATTTCTTGAGCAACCATTACTCTTGGGAATAATTTTTAAAAGTGCAGGTAGCAAGTTCAGTGAGAAGATTAATAGAAGTTCAGGGACTGGATATCAGATCATGAAAATAGCACTAAAGAATCACAAATTAATGATTAATCTGAATATTTCAAGTCGTTGATTGTCTTGCTATGACGTTTACTGTGGAGTTAATTGCTATAAGTAATTTGGGTAGCTCCAAAGTGTTACTTAAAGAGAGATGAAAATGAAAACTGAAAATGGTTAAAACTAAATGACATAGTGACAAATCTATTATTTTATTATTTAGGAATGTGTGTTTATTCAGAATTACATCTGTCTAGCAACAAAGTACTAATTAGCAAGTAATACTTACATTTTGAACTCTGAATTTTGAGTGTAGTAGAAAAGTTCCCTATATTAAAATCTATTGCTATATACATATTTGAGATACCTTATGTCAAATGGATTCCTAAAAATTAAAAATTAACTTTTAACACTTAAGATCTTTTAAATATTTTTTTTAGAGAAAATGTGGAATTACCACTACATGTGGAATTACCACTACAAGTGGTAATCTTGAGACAAGCGCATTTTGTGAAATCTCTCAGAAAAAAAAAGTCATGAAAGTACAGAATAGAAATTACACAGGCAACCTCAGTATTTATTTTTGCACACATGGCATTATAAGATGTGAAGGTAGTGGCAGGGACAGCAGCCTCAAGGCAGCTGTATGAAGGTTTTGCTTGGTAACAGATTATCTGCTCATACTCTAAGATACTGATATATATGGATAAAATGCTCTCTTTTATTTAATCTACTTCTACTGTTTGAAGCAGGTAGGGAATGCTGTTATTTTTCAGATTGTCCTTGTGGTTTATTGGTACTTATTTTAATATAGTTTGAGAAAACAATACACTATAAATTTTCTCCAGAGGTTAAAAAGCCCACAAAGGTGATGTATACTACTGTTTTGGTTTCTTTCAATTTTCAGAACAATAGTGGTTTGGTGATGGACTGAATCTATTTTAGCAGAAAACGATGTAGGTTTTGTGGGCTAATATTTGTCTTTTTGTCATGTTTTGGAGAGGGTTCACAGCCTGCTATTTAAGACCTTCTTTCCTGTCCTTGTATGGTCTATGTTGCTAGCTGGACAATTATCTCGAGTCATTGTGCAGATTTAAACACTTCTCTATCTCTGCTTGTCTCACTCTACAGGGTGTACCTTAAGACAAATTACTCATCCGTCAAGCTTACTAATTATGACCCTATTTGTCTTCTGCTTGGCATAATCACAGTTGGGCATGCAAAAAAGTAGTATGTTAGATATTAGCAGGTTATAAACTTAGCTTCTGCAACTGGTTTTCACTTTCTAGGAAAGAAAATAATACTCAGGATGCTCATTCTTTATTTTTTTTCCTCCCATTTGTTATGTTTTTCTGTGCTCAGTGTTCCTTCTAATCTAATCCATCACAAGTGCCCAGATGTTTGTATCTTTCACACACCTTAGCCTTTCTTGATACCCTTTTCTCCAAAGACATTGCCTATCCATCATCTTCTCTTCCTGATTTCTTCAGTTCATGTTTGAGTGTTTCTCTTGCTCTAATATCCCTCTTCTTCCTAATATCTGTTCCTGTTTACTCATGGTAGTTTGTGACAAGCTGCTACCTTGTGCCTTATGTGATTGACTGACAGCAGGCACTATGCTTTGCCTTCTGCAGTTACTTGTTTCTGGCTCCCTATTTCATTCATTGCTAATTAGTTGTCCTGGACGAGGTAGCTAAGATGGCTCCCTTCACAGTTTTTTTTTACATGCTCAAGTTTTTCTAGGCCTCTATAAAACTCTTTTTTGCTAGAAAATCACCATTTTTCTGTGCACTGTTCACTATTTAAGAATTGATTCTAAATTCCTGCAACATATCATCATCACTGTCTGGAGATTTGATTTTAGTTGTAAAGAGCAGTCATCAAGAGCTCCACAACTTTAACTGTAAATAATTGCAGTTCCAGTACATTACAAGGTTAAGTAACTATAAATTAATGGATTAATGATGATCTACACCAGACAGGATTCTGAGCCATACAAGATGACTTTAAATCAAGCATGCTTGGAAATGTGTATCTCTAGTAGTGTCCTTTTGCTGAGAATATTTCTCAACTCTCACGGTCTGTTTTGATTCCAGGTGTAAAACATCCCACTGTGAGTCAAATTGTCTAGTAGATTCCATGTTCTGAATGGATTTAGAGAGAAGGACTTTTGCTGATAAGAATCTTAGAGAGTGTTTGAACTGTTAGAGTTTGTGGGGATCCTGCTAATGTTATCAGTAATTCCCTAATCTGTTGCAGAATCAATATCTTTCCCCAAATTCTGAAAGTGACTAAATGCCTAACTAAAGGTTATAAATGGCACTGTAGTTTCATTGGAACTTGCTCGTTATTCACATAGTAATCACCTAGTTCCTTTTTATCACTTTCAGCGAACCCTAATTTGCAAGGCTGCGTAGATTCTTTGTTACTAGTATGTACAACTTAGAAGTCCTGGCGTGCTCTTTAATGAAAAAGTGGATAATGGATTTCCTCATTCAGTGCCATAATTTGTTAATGGGAATGAAATCTCTATGGGTACATATCCTTTGAATAGTACTATCTTCAAGTTACCCCTTTCCAAACCCAATGTTCTTGTCATACTTCAGTCTGTAGCCACATGAAATGAAAGAGAGGGTACATTCTCTACTGTGTTTCACCACAGAAATTATAACTTTGTGGTAGTCTTCTTTGGGACTTTGCTGTTACAGAACTTGGAGCAAATAATGGAATCTGTAGTTATGCAACTTCTTTAAAAAAATGATCTGCAAAAGCTTTTCTCAGATAATTGAGAAGTTCATTGAGGAAGTTTGCATTTGGAAATCAATATGCATCCTGTGATTAAGTGTTCATCAGGGTGATGAACAGGACTGATGAACTAGCTCAAGAAAAGTGATCTAAAGCACTGGGATCCCTCCATCTGTCAGAAAGCTGCATACTTGATTTTAATTCTTCCATCTTCACCTCTTCTTGTGAAGAAATTGAAAAGTCTTCAATATTTTGTGTGCAGAAGTACTGCATCCTCTTTGTAGACCTGCTGGATAGGAAAATATGAATTACCATACAGTTGTTCAAAATGTTTTGAAGGAGATTTATGTCCAAAAAGGACTTTTCAAGGAAGTCAGTACAGTCAAAGCACTGTAATGTCAATTGGAAACTGACATCTTCTGGAGAAAAAATTATTAGTAATTCTGCTTATGTTAAGTCCATTCCTACTTATATTTCCTGGTTTAGGTTCATTCTTGTAACATGCACGCTGTTACCCACTATTTCCTCTCTGGTTCTGTCTAGTGAGCCCTTTAAATTTCCTGTTCTAGGAAATATTTTTTCCAGTTACTTCAGGAAGGAATTTTTTCTTTTCTTCCATGTTGTGTAGCATAGAATAAAAGATTTCATATAGCATTTTGAACTGGTTTTGATTGAAAACTTGGTTTGTTTTTTTTTAAGTTTGGTTTAGTTTGGGGTTTTTTAATGAGTAATAAATCATCTCAATCCTGCAAATCCTAATTTTATTTATGTTTACTGTATTCTATTTAAAATTATGTCAGACAGAACCTTGTTATTTATACCCAAATTTGGATTTTAGCATCTATCCTGAACATAAATAGGATGCTTCCTTAAGGAAGGAAAGCATCGAAAATTTAATATAAATAAGGAAAACAAATTTTAAACAAAAAGTGTTGGTGTGATTACACAGTGTCTTTTCATTCCTTTGAATCAAGTTTCAATCAATTTAACTTACAGTCTTATAGGGTAGATAACATCATATGTACCTTGCTGCATTTTTTCAATAAAGGTTACATTTTTCTGCAATTCATTACTGGTATTGAAGACACATTCAGGAGACTGCAGATGCATCCTCCTTGTAATGTGCCTTATGATGTTTCATCTCTTGAAATTTCAGGAAATTTGCAGATGCAGAAAATTCAGATAAGGATAAATAAACTTAAGATAAGCATCCGGGTCTTTGATACTGGTTCAAATTAAATATTTTGTCCTTTAGTATTTTGACTACTGGTGATCTCAATATTTAATAGTCTTTCTTTCATCAACAGTTTAGAATATTCCCTACTTTGTTTTAGAAATTTAACTATTTGGAAGAAAATTTCTCTACAATTGTCAGCCATCTCTATTTCTATGTATCTTACTAAACTGACCTCTGATCTGAGGATGAAGGATATTTCTAACTACTACTTTGTTAAGAAAATGAAGTATTGAGTCATGGACAGCCATTAAAAAAAATTATTAATCAGAAAACATTTTATGTAGTGGACGAGAAGTGTCTCCATTTATGTCTAGTTTCCTACTGTAAAATAAACTGACATATCATGCAGCTTTCTTCGTAGCTTTGGCAATCTCCTTTATCTCTTAAAAGATAGAGGGGGATGACAGGTTGAGGAACTCGATCTAGTAGGAGGTGTCCCTGCCCATTGTAGGGGTTTGAAACTAGATTATCTTTAAGGTCCCTTCCAATGCAAGTAGTTCTGTGATTCTATGATAATCTGCAAACAGTTTTAGCCTTTTCTTATAGAGTGATATTAACACATGCTTAGTAACATCTTCCCATGATTCTGATTAGCGATTCTGATTCTTTTCTTCATTATTTTCTCTGAAAATAAATATAAAAATATACTCTTTCCCATATCCTTAGGCAGTAACTTCAGATTATGTGTCTAACTGAAGCTGGCATATACCAGTTACTGTTGACAGGAGTTACTGCTGAAGAGTGCCAGTGAGACAACCTAAATGGTAAAATTCAGTTTTTTAAATGTGTTATTGACATAATGAAAATAGTTGACCCTCCTGAAGCTATGACAGAGCCAGAAATATAGGTTCACAGCCCAGAAAGCCAACTGTATCTTGAGCTGCACAAAAAGATGTGTGGCCAGCTGGTGAAGGGATTTGATTCTTCCCCTTTACTCTGCTTTGGTGAGACCCCACTCTAATCCAGTTCTGAGGCCCCAGCACAAGAAAGACACAGACATGTTAGAGCAGATCCAGAGAAGGGGTGCAACAGTGGTCAGAGGTCTGGAGCACCTCTTCTGCGAAGAAATTCTGAGAGGGTTGAGTTTATTCAGCCTGGAAAAGAGAAAGCTTCACAGAGAACTTATTACAGTTTTTTAAATATATAAAGGAGACATAAAAACCCCACCAACCAACCAACCAAAGAAACAAAAAAATCAACCAACGAAACAAAAAAAACCACCAAAAAGCCAACCTGAGAAAGACTTTTTACCACAGCCACTAGTAACAGAACAAGGGGCAATGGTTTTAAATTGAAAGAGGGCAAATTTAGATGGGACATGAAGAAGAAATTTTTTATCACAGACATTGTGGTTGACACATCATTGCAAGCATCAAAGCCACCTTGGATGGGACACTGAGCAATGTGATCTAGGGAAAGATATTCCTTCCCGTAGTGGGAGGCTTGAACTAGATGATCTTCAAATGCCCCTTTCAACCCAAACAATTCTATGATTCTCTAAAAAGAATTGTTCCCAAGGAAGCGTTTTTCATATTGTAGACTGAAATATCTGGTTTTAGTCACCTCACCTAGCATGTTCTGAAAAGTGACCAAAATGTTTGCTTATCAATTCAGCTGTATTTTAGAAAAACTATTATCTTCAAAACAAAACAAAAAATTGCTAGAGAAACCTTTAATTGGGACACTGATTGACCTAGGAAATACCTCCTTTACTCTTGAGCTGAAAATCCATGAAATGAAGAGGGACTCAGACTAATTTACACTTTGTTGCATTTCTTTCATGTAGTTGTAGTGAATAGTTGTCAATTCCTTTTATCTTCCAGTGAAGCATCTCTAAACTGTGTTAATGTTAATTGAAATAGAGCTTGCTTTCTGTGAACTGCAATAACACAATGCCTTTATACCACTGAGAACTATTAGCTTAAAATACTTGGCACACACATCCATGTGTGCAATACTGGGAAGGTTATTCCAGCTTGTCCCTCCGGTGTCAGGTCTAATGGCAGTTAGCACAGATATGCAGAGCAGAAAGACAAGCATATCATCCATAATTGCAATGATATCATAAGTCAGTTCTCCAGGGACTGCTTTCTACATTCCTCATGTAACTATGAAAGTAGCTTGGAAAACAGTCTTCTACCTTAAAGCTTGGCAAGAAGAATTACAGTCCTTGACTCAGAATAGTCTTAGGCATGATACTTCTTACCTTCCTTTTATGTAAGACACACAGTTAGGTCAAAATGAAGGCACAGATCCTTCCTCCTCACCAAGCAGATGTAATAAAATGTGTTACATTCCTTTTCAAGGAGTGTAGCAATGTAAATCCTCTGCTGTGAGGGATGGGAGATACAGGAAGTGCATTGATTTATTCTGTTTACTGTACTGATCACAAGGCACAACACAGTTCTGTAAGCCAAGTTTCTGCCAGCTTCTTCCTCCAATGGTAATGGAAGCTCTATGGACTACATTTCTAAAGGCTGACTTTGTGAGAGAGAGAGAGAGAGAGAGAGAGAGAGAGAGAAGAAAGTCTCAAAGGAAAGGGTTGAGAGAGAGTGTTTACTTTCAAAACCAATTAGGTATGTCTTTTGAAATAAAAAGAAGGTAGATACTTAAGAGGGTTTGGTGGTTTCTTTGGGGTTTTTTTTGTTGGGGTTTTTTGTGTTTGTTTTTTTTTTTTAAATCTATGTAAGTATCTTTCTGAACCTCTAGTTTTCCAAAGACTTTGATATCATAGTAACACAGAGTCACAGAATGGCTTGGGTTTGAATGAATCATAAAGATCATCTAATATGCCACACTGGCATGTAAATGTCATTGACTTGTAAGTGACAGTACCTTGGACTTTTTATGACTTTTTCTTTCTTTTTGGAATCGTCACCATTTCAAATGTTCAGAAGTCTGTAGCTCCCTTGCACTTTATTATGCAGATAGAATCAAAGCCAATATTTATAAGCATAATCCACCACTTCTATCCAACTGAGAATTATTATTGCAATCACCACTCCATCCCCCATGTACAGATATCACAACTTTAATCCAAGTTAATAAAACTTCTCATTTGTAGAATGGGGCTAGTAGGCTGCTTTCCCATATTATTAGAGGATTTAAAACAAACGAGAAAATATGCACAACTGAATCCTCATGGCACTTTAAGTCACCAGAAAGCACTTCCCCAAGGTGTTTTGATGTTCTTCTCAAAACCTGCATTTAACTATAAATATCACTTTGCAGTTTAATAAGACTTCAAAAGCAAATGTGAGCAACCTAGTCCAAGAAGGGATTCAGGATCTAAGTAATTTATTGGATCTTTCTTTTTCTTCTTTCTTTTCTTTGTTAAAGAATTATTTAAGAGATTTTTTAAAGTCAAATGCTACTTCATTTCCATGTGTGTGACATGCTAATAGTCGACCAGTTTCTTTTTCTGTGCTGATATGCATAATTTCTGTGGGCCTTCTGTTATTCTGTCAGGCCACAGAGGTTTTTTTCTAGAGAAAAATAGAGTTATTGTATTTTGAATGGAAGCACACTGGAAAAAAAGCACAGTTGAGTAAACCAGTGAATAGTATTGAATACTATTCTTCCATCTGAAGAGTGAGAAAAGATTTTAATTTATTCAAGAAACACAAGTGTGATACTTCTGAAATAAGACTAATATACTGGTATCAAATCTGCATGAATTAATGTCTTCTTTACAGCTTATAGTTCTTGCATGAGCAAACGAATCGGGTGAAATGAGGCTGTAGTATTTCTAGCAGAGAGAATGTAGGCTGACATTTGTTCCTCAACTGTGCAGTTTGCCACGGGCTGAATGCCCTCCACCTCTTTTTCCTTGTTTCCTTCACAGTCATCTGTTATGTCTGTTCCAAATGTTTGGTTTCCTCATGCTTGACAGAATATTGTCTTAAGTTTTCTGTCCCTCTGGAACAAATAATGAATAAGAATGGTAGAGTAAGAGTGGTAGGCAAGAGCAAGTTTTTGAAATACATGAGGGTAATATTGAGGTAATTACCCAGGTAGTGCCCTTGAAGTCTATTTGATACTAGATCACCTTGGACTTTTTTTTTTTAATCATACTAGATTGTATCTTATTGCTGTTTTTATTTCTTCCATCCGGTATTTATGTATGGTCTTCCTATCTTAGATAGTTGTCAGACCTCTGTTTCCATAGTATCCAAGTTCCTCCTACCTCTACTATATTTCTCCTCCTCACTGCACTCGTCATGCCACTACTTGTACTATTTTAACTGAGACAAAATAAGACAGTATAACCTGTGTAAGGTTGCAAATCGAGTTGATGTTGGAATGGGAACAGAAGCTTATGCTCCCACATTCTCTGCTATGCCTTATTAAATTCATATCTTCTGTATAGATAAGCTACTACTGCTTATCTATCACTCTTTGTGGATGTTGAGGGAACTCACCTGCCTGTTCCTTCTTGGAAAAGAAATTCCTTTGTTAACAATTCAGTATAAAAATGAGTTGTTTCTTCTTCATGCCCGGACTCTCCTTGAGGAGTTGAATATGCTGATATTTCCTACAAAAGAAAAATGATGTAAAGAAATATTCACATTAGTTTTTCAGTAGCATAAATTTTTCCCCAATTATTTTGGAGAATGAAAATAATTGTGTCTGAAATATGAGCTGGAGATTCAAGAAAGTTTGGCTTTCTTTGTTTGGTGATCCACAAGTAGTTTGTCATAAGTTACCTACCAAATTTTTTTTTATTGCTTTTTCATTCATTAGCAGTGTCAACACCATACTGCTTCTGAGCTTCAGCTCAACGAATCACTTCTGCTTAAGGAAATTTATGAATGTATGTGATAGCAACCAAAGTCAATTGGAACCAAGCAAGTACTTAAATGTTTATTCAAAAACAAGACTTTGATTTATTCTTACAATTGATGTCCTCTTCCCTTGTAAGTTGAAGAAAAGGATTACAGTGCATTCAGTTTCAGCCTCTGTGATTATTGTTGTTTTCAGATCCAGTTTAAGCGGCTTCAGCTTTGAGAAGATTCAACCGAGTTATTTCAAAGATAGCATTTGGTGGCAAGTTCCAGAGGACAATTAGCATAGAATGTTTAAAGAGAAAGAAAATGTTCTCTTTGAACCATTGCAGTTTATTTATAAAATAGTTCCATCCTTGCCTAGTGTCTTAGGAACCTTATTAGTATGTAATATTTTTTGCTTACAGACATCAGTGTTGCACAAATTTAAAAATAGCATGGTGATGTAAGAAAGAGATATAAGGGTGCAAAACTGCAGGAGTTGAAGGAAAAAGCTGAAGACTCTAGGAATGAAAGAGCAACAGTGATTACCAGAGGAATTAGTTTAAGTAGGATAAAAAGGAAAAAATTCAAGATCTGTTTCCTTCCCACTCTCTTTTCTCTAATAAATATTTATAATTTTTTTTCTCAATTTCCATGGAGATCATATCCAAGTATCCAGATGTAATAGCTGCCATTTAGAAGAGTAGCTGTTACTAGCCCTCTACTTCTTGATTCATCCAGAATTATTGTCCCTCAGATATTCCGGCGTACAGAAATTATCTTAGGATACACGATCACCTTGAATTCTGTTTATGTGCTTTATAAATTATTACTAAAAGAGATAGTGGTGATCTGTAAAGTTGTCTCACTGCATCGTTTCTGTATTGAACATTTGAAGCAAATATACATATTAAACAGTGTCCTTCTATTATGAATTTCTTTTTTCCTTTAAATAGGAATTAATTACTATAACCTTAATTGAATTTTCTTCAGTGTGGTCCATGATGGCAAATAAACCAAACGCCGTTTTGCAATATGATTACTTGGTTTGCTCCCTGTATAATAAATTGTGCTTTCAGAGCTCTTGGAGAGCACATTAGTCTAGTTAAGGCCATGAACCACCTAGTGTAGACTCATTTACTAGTCTAGCGTGGACTTATGTGCTAGTCTACAGTAGTGCTTATGCTGTTATAATTTATATGAGCTAATTATATTAAAATAAACTGATGCCAAATCAGATAAGCCTTCTGTACCACAGATGGCACTGATTTAACTTTGTTTTGATTTTTAATACAATATGTCTGTGTTGAGAAATCCTATATGTAATCACAATATGTGACAAACTATAAGTGGCTCTTCAATATGTCTAACAGAGGTAGGCTCTGAATGTTTGTAGACTTCAGAGTGACATCTCCTTGCATGTGCATTTAAAATAAAAATTAAGCCATATGAGTAGATAAGAAATTAAATAATTCAGTGGTATTTCGGCCTTTATGCTTAAGAGCATTTCATAAGCTTTTTTTAATTTTAAGAAACAAGAACAATTTTCTCTTCATGAAGAAGAGCAGCTGGTTGGCCAAAAAAACTCTCTGAGAGATTCATCTCCAACATAAACTGATTTTTTTTTATATTTAACCACCCTTCAAGAAACCCTCAAAGTACAGCCTCTTTGCTTTATTAAGCAATGTAACCTCTTTTGTAACATCCAAGGAATGGAAATTGACATCCTGTGCACACCTTTTTTCTTTTTTATGTTCCTCTGTGTTATTGTACAGCATTATTCTCCTTAACATTATTCTCCAAAATGTCTTTTTCTTTTCTGTTTTCCACTTAAATGAGTTTCTAAAATGCCCTTGTCTTCATCTGTTTTTCAGAGAACTGCATTCTGCTGTATGTATATCAACCCTTCTCCTGTCCTTCCTTTAAAAGACTGACTTGTAACTCGATTTCTTCCACTTTTACTGATGCCACCTTCTTGTTGTAGTCTTTTCCCGTAGATGGGACTCCCACTCCCAGATAATTTTCTTTCCACTTCCTGTTGTTGCTCCTGGTTAGCAGATCGTAGTTATTCCTTGTTTTTACTTTAGTGCTTCCAAGTAAATAGTAATAACAAAGGCAAATGGTAGTCAGAATCAATCCATTAAAAAGCATAATAGACACAGTATAAAAGCATCATAGACACAGTATATAACAACTCTAAATTTCTCTCCTTCTAAGCAGAATTGCTAGTTTAAGCTGTTGGTTTCAAAGAGATGTCATTTAAATGTGTGCCATGTGCCATTAAAAAAAAAGGGAATAGAAAAGAGACAAAACTCTCCTGTAACTAAACAGAATATTTTGTTTAAAAGCATTAAAGAAATTATTTTTGTATTATCAATTTTAATTATTCATCCACAGACTTACTTCATTTTATGTATTAGAAAGAGAAAGTTTATATTTTAGTGAGTATGTATAGACACCACGTACTAATGTATGCAAGATCTGAAAAGAATGGCAGAAAGCCTATTTAGCTGTATTATTCTTTCAAAGGCTTTCATCAGTGGAACAGTTGCATACCATTCAGTCACTGATGGAATGTATACTTGACCTTCAATCATGTGGAACACTACCATTACACCTGGTTTCCAAAGGATTACGTGGCTGCCTCTGAAATCACACAGCAATTGTACCTGGTTAGGGAACAAACTCTATGTTCAGTTGTTATATTGAAGGTGTTGTGTTATGACAGTGTGTGTATTCGTACTATGGACCTTTTGTTTCAAGTTGAGTCATCCTGATCTGATAAAAGAAACACATTATAGGATCTGAGAGAAAATTTGTTCTGCTGAAGTGGTTTAAATCAAATCAGTATCAAAATTGTTTGTTAACAGCACAGAATTAGGTGGTAGTCAGTGAATTATACAATTGGGACCAATAGCAGCAACAAAAACATTTAGCTCACAACACTAAACACTTACAAAAGCTTAGTAAACACCTGCAAATTTCCAGCCACCTTCTGTAGCAAATCCCAAGACAATACAATTCCCACCTACACATGCTTGCACACACAGCTGCACCCACATCACATCCCCTTACAGGCTCTGAGTGTTACAAACCTGTTTTCTGGCTCTCTGGGCCCCCACCACACACTTACCCCTCCTGCTAAGGAACAGGCACTGCGGCTTTACTTGCTCCTGTGCTGCCCTGCAGCCCATCGACCCACACACCAGTGGGGAATCCCTCTGCACAGGTCACACAGGCACACTTGGAGGTGGGGTTCCTCCTCTGCGTCCTCCACTGAAATGACCCACAATGGGGTGCATGTGCCCTGCAGCAAGACTGTCCTGCTCAGGGTTGTTCTTTCACGTGCAGATTTCCACGTTACTTTCATGAGGGGCCCGCAGTAACCACAGACACTACAAAAGAAAACATGAATTGCTTCCTTCCAGATTTAAAAAAAAAAACCAACAAACCAAACATAAATTCATTTGTCTCAGATATTTTTGAGATCAGTTTAGATCAATAATGACTGAACAAAATAAAATGTGCAACAGGAATGTGTCTGACTCTCTTTTTTCAAGGCATTCTGATTTTAATTTGGTATGATAAAAATCAACATATACAAAACAGTAAGAGATTATCTTACACAATACCAGTGTTTGGGTGCCCATGTTTGGGTTTGGAGTATAAATATGGATTTAGTAACATTCCTTTCTTTTTCTTTATAGTAGGAAACATAACACATGTAAGATGGAGAAATGTAGCGTGGTGGGAGAATATGTATATCTTCCTCTAAAAAGACAATGAAACTTAATTGTACTGTTATACTCTGATCTTTGTCTACCAAAAAACATATATGCCTTCCCTGGAAACCCTGACACATGCAGTTACTTTCTAAATAACATAATTATTTATACAGAAATATCATCCTTAAAAAGGATATTGTCCATTCCAGGGAGAAAATGCTCAACAACAGCAAGTGTAATCCTGTTCAGCAATTTTAATTAGAAGGCTATCTTTTAATTAGTTATTATTGTTTTCTAATAATGCCTGTTAATAATAGAAACTCTCATTCACTGATATAGTCTTTCTCAGTTCCTCTTGTTAATGTTTAGAAACTATTCAGAGTGGTTTTTCAGGTAAAGATAGCAATGAATTTTGATTAATTATTGCTTCTAACATGTTACCATCCCCATTGTTTTCTGGTAGCTCATTTATTTAAAATTGAAGTCTTGAGTTGTTTGCAATGTGGTTGTTTTTTTGTCTTCCTTCTTTACGTTCATATTTTTTGTCCACTATTTCTTCTCTTCATTAAAGCAAGATATATTTAGCTGGGCTGCTTCTAGATATAGCTCTATTAATGCCATTTCCAGTCAATCTCACCCATGTGTTGATTTGTGTTGAGAATTCATTTCTAATAAGCAAGCAATTCATTTTGCAGGTCCAAATAAAAGTGTATTCAGGAGGATTGAACGTTTTTGCATATTCAGCTCTTCATTTCAAATCTTATAAATTCAATATGTATCTGTATGGGCAAGTTTGAACATGGTATTCTGTGTTTTCTAGTTGTCTTATATGAACCGGTCATGCTAAACTGCCAGAAGCCAGAAAATTTCAATCTGATTAGTGAAGCATATTGACAATATTTTATAGGCATAGGGTGGGCTTGTTTTTTTGTTGTTGTTGGTTTTGGTTTTGTTTTGTTTTGTTTTTAGAGTAGGGGGTTTTATAATTATTATTTCTTTATTCCAAGGATTTCTTCTAAAAATACGGGGATGAAAGGCTCTTTAGTTCTAGAAGTTCTTCTGAAAGTAGGGTTGGTTTATTATTCAAAATATGCAAATTACTTTCAAATATCAGTTTTCACTTGGATAACATCACATAAATTTGAAGTGCTATGTTTCCTATTCTGAGATCTGCACATATTTTGCTTGGTTTAGAGTTGAGTAGGGGGGTACATATTAAAAATTCTAGATTAAAATTTCTGGTGGCTCAAAATAATGTCGTGGCTGCATCTTAAAGTCCCATATGATCTGTTCTAAGAACCAAAGAGTAAGTGGCTAATCAGACCAGACCCTTTTTCTAAACTAGATAATGTTATTTACATTATTACAATTATTACATTACATTACAAGACCTCTTCTCTGCCTACCTTATTCGTTTTTCAATGCCCTTCCTCAAGTTGCCCTGAATAGAAGAATATCTAACAATTAAGTGGAATTTCTTCTCCCCATGGGCACTAGCACCTAATTCTCTATCACAGACGAGGCTCTCAGGAGCTTGGTAAAGCAACCTGGGTTATTAATATGATATTACAGGAAGAAAAAAAGTCTTTTGTTTGAAGTTATGTGAAAAGAAACAGAGTTGAGATTCAGCAATTCTCAATTCTTCATTCTGTGCTTAATAAAACATGTCGACTATAAAATAGCTTGTTTCCTGAAAGAATACTGTAACATTAAACATCAAATAAGGACAGTAAGTAAAAATACACTACTTCTTAATTTGGTGCCTGATTTCAGCTCAGTTTTCCTGTTGCAGGCTTTCCTACCCTCATATAACTTCATATCATTCTCCTCCCAGGAAAAAATCTTACATGTTTGTTTCTCGTAAATTAATGGAACATTTGCAGATATAAGAAAAATTAAAAAAACCCTCAGGGAATAGATATGAATTTATAATTTTGTATGAAACTGACAAGATTTCCTGTGAGGAAATATTTATTCCTTCTTCTGCACTGTCGGTACAGACCACATTAAAAACCTTGGCTGCATTTTCAGCTATGCTAAAGTGCCTTCAGTAGGGTTATTCTTATTTATATCTTTTGAGGCACAATGCTATTAGGACTGTTATTCCTGTCTCTTCATCAGCTAAATTAGGATGAATCCAACTGTACTGAGCTGGTCCAAAACCAAACAGAATTAAAATTGCTGAGGTGTGTGTAACCCATATTCATATTCCTCTTCTGTTGATTTGGAGAGATAAGAAGTGGAGAGACTGATCTAAATGAGTCAGGAAAACTATTTATAGTCAGACTACTTTAAACTACTTATATTGAGACTGTTGGCCAGCCATCAGTCTGTTGATTGACACATATAAGCAATTAGAGCTAAGCAAAATTTTAGCTTCACTCCATACAGACTTCATCACTGTTTTGAAAAAAAGAACATTCAGACAGCTTTAGTTTTCATTCTAAAGTAGAATGAAAAGCAAACTGTGGAACCTCAAAAATGATTGTTGAATGGGATCATTGTTCCCTGGCAGTCTTTGCTAATGACATTACTAATTATACCTTCTCAAAACCAGTCTAAAGGAACACAGGTAGGATGTTGATAATCCCTTCATCCATTAGTTGAACTCTGCTGTGAAAAGAATTTGAAGCTTAGTTCTTTCTGAACTGTCCTTAGAGACCAAGTTTACCAGAAAACCTGTGAAAGGCAGAGTTATTGTTAACATAATTGCTACATGTGTAGTTTGGGAGGGACGATTGCAATATTAATCCTGCTGACACACACTGCTTGAAACAGTTGTTCTCATAACCAACTGCTGGAGGGCGTTGTCTTTAACCTACTTTAATAACTCTCAAACCAGGTGCACCTCATTCCATTAAGTTCTTTGTTGTGGTTTTTAACATAGCATGAGAAGATTCATACTGACAATCAAATAAGTATTTAGTAGCTCTAAGTTTTAGTCATTCTTACAGCCTCAAAGTATGTGTTGGTGCCTGTCAAACTCTAGTGTAACTGAGCGGGATGTGTTTCTGACAGCATTTGTAGAGGTAAAATTACAAAGGTATCCTAGAAACAGCTGCTCTTGGAAGCTTTACTGATCTCAATATGAATTGGTAAGTAACAAGAATATCTACATTTGAGAGCATGGGATGGCTATGGTAGTCTTTTAACTTGCGCCACAAATAGCAGATTTTACTTCTCCCAGTCACAGTGGCCAGCAAGTAATCCAAATGGATTATTTGAATTCTGGAATGATATTAAAGGAGGTGAGAAAGGTACAGTGGCTTCATTTTGAATAGTTTGAACTGGCATAGTATGAGGTGTTAGCCGAATGTGTAAATTAAAGGTCAGCAGGGACTCGTTACAACTTGTCAATTCAATTAACCTTTTGTTAACTGCATTTTTGGCCACACACTTATTTTTCTGGTTCCTCATCTTTGCTTGCTACAGTTTAGGATGTGTAGGATGCTAGAGCTTATGGAAATTTATTTGTTGTCCTCCTCCAAATTTCTGGCTCACTTGCATGTTTTCAGTTGCAGTTAAATTACTCTGATAAAAATGTTCTCAAAAATAGCTTAGCTGAAGAGTATGTGAAAAAGCTTTATAGCAGATGTCATTCATCATCGTCTTGGGTTGTCTGCAGCACTTCATGAATAGGTTCTAGAAGTTTGTTTGGATTTCATTTTATTGAAAAGCCAAAATGCAAGAAAAAAACAGATGCCATAAGGAACAGTTTCCACTGCAGAACATTATGCAAGCCTGACTTTAATGATGAGATCTTGGCTGTGACACTGTGAGCCTCTCACACTTTGCTGCAAGATCCTGGGGTCATTTTATGAAGAACTAAAGCTTGTAGACTGTAAGGAAGACCTACATGCACAAAAGGCCTTTATCGTCCCTGAATGCATTTCTATCTAGTTGCTGAAATGCACTGCTAAGCAGGCACTGGTGAGCAGGGGAGGTACCTGATTTTATTAGGCAGTCACATTAACACTCTGCAGAATACAGGTAGCACAAGAGAAAGTCTGCTCCTCTTTTGGTATTCAGGTATTCTTTTGTGGCTGTGACCCAGACAAAATTTTGGATAAATGAAAATCACAATTTCAGTCTCTTTCCTCTCAAAATTTCCGTAGAACCATAATTGTTCACACTGGCATACCACATTCTGATAAAGGAGTCAATTTCAAAATGCTTACTGTTGTTCTCATGGACTCTACTTTTCTTCATTTTCTGCTACTATTATTGATGCTTTTTCAGTGTTCCATAAGGTTCACTGCTGTCATTTTTCTATAACTTTGACTTAAACACAAAGTTACTTGCATGAAGGTAAGTCTTGTCTTTTCAGTATTAATGCCATAATTAACTCAGTGGAAATCCATCTATAGTATACCACAGACTAAGCAGATACCAAGCAGTTTTCTTGGTAAAAGATGGAATTTTTTAGGTGTAGTGGAGACAGATGAACATAGAATTTTTTTGTTCCATTTAGTGACATTTTCTCAGCCTCATGTGGAGAAATATACATGTTCAGATAACAATCAAAAGTATCACTTCAGGGATCTTTTAAAATATGAAAAGCAGCTATCAGTGAAGAATGTGACTATGCCACTAAGAATGAAGTAGTGATGAAGGTTGTTGTATAGGTAGAGAAAAATAAAGAACTTACGCTATTTAAGACAGGACAACATGAAAAGGGATGTAATGGGAGCAACATAAGGATCTGCTGATTATGTACCTCCCTACAGCACATTCTGCCAGGAATGTATTCCTTCTGTGGTTCTGTTGATTTCCGATAGAGGGTCCCAGTGACGCATGCTTAATTTCATGCAAAATTTGTCTGCGGATGTAGGTGAGTTCATTGAGACTGATTAATTTTCATCTTCCTGTAACTGCACGACTGTATCTGTCTTTGTGCGCTAAACGTGAATCCCCACTGTTATTTCTTAAAATAAACATGCAAGATTCTGTTTTTTCTTGCTTTTGCAATTAACATGCTAGACATGATTATACATAAAATGCAGATAAAAATTCATTCATCTGTAATTATATGATCTCATTTGGCGACTAAATTTAGGACAAGAAATCAGTGATTAAATTTTCTTTCCAAGTCTTTGTTTATCAGCTACAGAACAAGCTTAGTAATTACCTCTTAGTTATTGTGAGAACTGTGACTTCGATATTACATTCCTAATTGGTTTTAGTTAAGGAAATTTGTTTTTATAGATCACTTAGCTGACTCTTTCAGGCTGAGTGATTCTCCATTGTTTTCAGTGTATAAAGGAGGGCCTATAGATTATGTTAAAAGAAATTCATATTGTCCTACTGGTACATACAATAGGATACATACAATAAGCATACCTGAGTACACATAACCTTTTACTCTTATATGAGAAAATGTTTTATAAATATTCACAGAACAACCCAGCAGAGATCTGTTGTGTGCCAGAAACTGCCAAGAGCTTCATTTTCAAATTAAAATTAGTTTAACTTTATAACTGTGGTGAGCTAAACCCATCCCGTGTGTGGAAACATCATATTTATCTTCCAGTCTATTGTGCAGTCAGAATCTGAATGTTTTTAGCCACTACCTCACAAGTCTGTTGTTAGGGGAATTGTATGCCTGGAGCTGAATTAAACAGAGGTTTGTGCTTAAATATAAAAGATTTAATGTATGATGCACTCAACAGTCTTACCACCATAAGCCATTCTGCAGGGAGTCTGCAAAGGTGAGACATGAGCCGATTCCTTATGCACACTTGCAGCAGCAGCACTCCCATGATCATCAGCATGGACGCTCAGCCCAGCATTGGATCCATTTCCCAGCCCAGCTCTGCTGCCTGAAATGACCCCTGAGCGTTCATGTCCACGGTCGATGGATTGCTACAGGATAACGCTGGGATGTGCCTCATGCCCAAGGGAAACTTCACTCCCTACAGGGTGTCCTGTTATTCCTACGATTAACCCGTTAAACCCTTTCTGCAGCTGGACCTTCTTGTCCTCAACAACAGGTCATTCCTTGCTCACAAATTACCAATACTGAGCAGCTAAAATTTGATTTTCCCCTTCACTCTATTGGGTATTCACAGATTTTCAGAGGATCAGCAGAATGGCAACTTTATGGCAGAAGGCTGCTCTTTCAGCTTCTAAGTATGGGGACAGAAGAACTGTAATCTGACAACACTTGATAGAAACTTTCTACCAACTACCTAATAACATAGGCTTTTCTTTTTTTTTTTTTTTTTGTCCCCCACTGTATCTCGGTTGTCTGAAGAGGTTGAATCATTTGCATAGAAATTTTTAAAATCCTATGATTTTAAGCCAGGTTTTCTTCTGCTGTCTTGCTTTCAGACAGATGAGATCTGGAAAACCTTTACCAACTGAACAGTCTTGCTTTGGATACTTCATGATTCATCAAAGTGCCTCTTGTTCTGACACTGACACTGATCTGTCTCTACTCCATCACTGGCATAATTTTGTTTTGAAGAGTAAGAGAATCCAGTGACGGTCCATGAACATTGCTCTTTGGAATAAACTAATCCCACCCCCTGATGTGTAACTGCTGCCTATTTGTTTTACAAATCAGGATTTCTATTTTTGCATTTGAACAAACTGTGCCAAAAATGAATTAATTACTTCTTGAGATGAAATAAATTGACTAGGTGCATGAAGTAAGTTGGTCTCTTGTGAGATCATTCTAAGTGTATGAAAGTTGTGAGGGTTTTTTGATCAAATAAATATTTCAAAATATATGCAAATTTTAACAACTGATGTGTCTTAGTGAAGTGTAGTGTAGTCATCACTGAAGGGTTTCAGCTACTGTCACATGAGTAGTCCTGAATTCAATGTGGTTGTGTCAACAATTAGACAAATCCATTACAGTAAAAAGTAAGATAATTGGAGGTTAAGGACCAGGAGTTGTAAGGTCACTGGTAATCTTTATCTCCATTGACTTCAACTGGATACAAAGAAAGTTGGCATTTTTTTTTATCATTAGGCGTTACATCAGTTGAACTTTAAACCACCGTTATGGTGTTAGTTCTGAATGATTGAAAAGCATTTTATAGACAATATGAAGCAATAGTTGTGGGGTTTTTAAAAGGACATCAGTAAAAGATCTATTTGGGAATATGTACTTAAAATAAGAAGTCTGTAATGTACTACCGAAAGAAACCTTAAAAAGAAGAAGCTTGAGTTCTCTGTTTATGAGGTTGTACAGAATATGTATTCTATTAAGTAAGAATTACAGCTTAAAAATTATATTATGCAAGTGCTTCCTATTTTTTGTAGTGGAAGGCATTTTTCATACTATTACAAAAACTGTCAGTATGCTTACCCAAATCATTCCACTTAGAAGGATGATCTGCTTCCTTGAAATTAATACATTTGTTTCAGATTTATTTTCAAGATGATTAATTAAAATAAGCAAATTGTAGTTGGCTTTTTATTTTCTTTTTTATTTTTCTGCAACAATACTTATCTAAGTTTGCTTTCTTATGTGCAGGTTAATGCAGTTGAAAATATTTGTCAGAAGTTTCAGTGTCTTTGAAATTAAATAAATGCTGGCATGTTGATCTGTACACAGAGAAAATTACAATTTCAGTACACCAGAAAAATCAGAACTTAATTCTAATAAGCCACAAGTCAAGTTGTTGAAGCTGGGAAAAATGCACTTTTCTTTGTGCTAACCAATAAAACAACAGGAGTAGAAGCAAGGTTACTTTGAAGGTTGCATCATGTGTAAGAAGCGATCTACAGAGATCATTTAATGACATGAACCTAAATAAAATATCTTGGATGATCCCTGTAAACTTTGTGTTTTGCTATAAAGCAGATAAAATTGTGAAAATAAGGTGAATAGGATGGTTGTACTACCTATATTGTAATAAGGCAAGCTCTGTAGTAGAATAACAAAAGAATACTTGGACTATAGCTTTATCATATTTTAAGGGTGACAGGTAAATTCACACTACCAGAAAATTGGATGTAGTAAGTTCAAAGTGTTACTCATTAAGACATTTTCAAAGGGATGGAATATTTTCAGGCAGTAATTTAAAAAAAATATATGCCAATGCTATATAAATACATATATAAGTCTTCGTAGATATACAAAGATATAATTAGATGTTTATAAAAATATATCTAGAGAAGAGCGAGGGATGGCAAGGACAGGATACCACAGGAGTGAACCTCTTCCTAATCTCTCAGAAAAAAATATGCTGGCATTATCTATTTGTCAATGGGGCTTTAATGTCTTGAACTCAAGGAGTTAAATAGTTAAGTACTATAAATTGCTATTACTTTTCTGAAATCATTGTAGATATAGAGGAGAAAAGGATCTGCACCAGTGACTCTTCCACAATAGAGTATGAAAGAGTGTGATATCTTTCACATATGTGCGAAACAGGAGTTAGAATGAGAAAAGGCTTATCCACGTGTTCCTCTGCAAAGCACAGTGTTCCCAGTGCTCTGTCTGTAATGCTTTGTCCAATGTGCTGACATCAGTATTGTTAAACCAAAAGTCCAACTGTTATATTCCTCTTCATTCCAAAAAAGCTGAGTAAGAGGTTGGTGCTAGGTATTTATTTTCTGTCATCTGTAAGATTAGTATTTATTTTTGAAGAGTTTGTTGGTTAACTGCTGCCGCAGTAGCCAGAATCAGTGCTACAGAGGGACTACAAAATACAATTGACACCTGCTTCACAAAATAGTTGCTTTAGAAAGATTTCTTGCTAGGCTCTGTAATACAAAATGAGCTGAAATCCAGGCAGGAAAGCTGGAGTGGGGAGGAATGTATATTACGGCTAGCCTGCTTCTTGGAAACCTCAAAAAAGGAACTGAGGGACTGAAAAAATTGCACTCATCTCTTGAACGTACCTGGAAACGAGAAAGGAGCATGGTACTTGGTACTAAAGAAGCTTGCAAACTGTACTAAGTAAAAGATTTCAAATTACAGGAATTTTTATCCTAAACTAAATTAGTTGTAATAATTGTAACAGGTGAATTTTATTTCCAAAGGTGCAGTGATCGTCTCTAGGACTTGAATGCACTAAGTCGTAAGGTATGTTATTTATAATTTCTGTGATAAAATAAACAGATCTGAATATGTCTTCTATTATAGTTTGTAGTTATGTTGCAAGACAGTTAAAAATTGAATTGTTTTAGTCTTATGTTTACAAATGTTAGGAATCTTTTTCTCTACATGGAAAAGGTGAGATGTATGTATATTTTGTTCTTTTGGTTGGCAAGTAGGTCACAGATCATATATATGTCATTATTCTTAAATGGATGGAACAGCTTTAACTAATTCATGGACTGATAAGTCTTGTCCTATTTGTCACATCCACTCTTAAATCATGAGATCTGAAAAAGAAAAATGCAATCCCTTCATGATTATATTAAACCTTTTTTTACTGAACCTTCATTTTGACACATTGTGTAGCAAAGCTCATGTTCCTGTAACTCCTTATTTTAGAACCTCATCTTTCCATTTTTTGAAAAAAAAAGAAAAGAAAAGAAAAGAAAAGGAAAGGAAAGGAAAGGAAAGGAAAGGAAAGGAAAGGAAAGGAAAGGAAAGGAAAGGAAAGGAAAGGAAAGGAAAGGAAAGGAAAGGAAAGGAAAGGAAAGGAAAGGAAAGGAAAGGAAAGTTCAGGAAAGGAAAGGAAAGGAAAGGAAAGGAAAGGAAAGGAAAGGAAAGGAAAGGAAAGGAAAGGAAAGGAAAGGAAAGGAAAGGAAAGGAAAGGAAAGGAAAGGAAAGGAAAGGAAAGGAAAGGAAAGGAAAGGAAAGGAAAGGAAAGGAAAGGAAAGGAAAGGAAAGGAAAGGAAAGGAAAGGAAAAAAGAAAGAAATTGCAGAGACTCAGGAATTAGATAGCAAATGAAAATGTAGCTCTGTGATGCTTAATTTCCAACTGAGGTTAAAACACAACTGTCTTTTTTGGTGCCCAACATGAGGTGCAAAGGTTTGAGATAATGACAGGTCTGACCAATGCATGCTAAAATAAATTTTTGTTTTCCAGGTAGTATTATGTAACAACTTACTGTATGCATTCCCTGTGATGTTATTTATCCTTAATGGGGCCTGGGCTAAGATTATAATTTTGTTTTACTTTCTAGTATTGGCTTATGATATGATAGTGTCACTGGTCATGAAACTCATCCAGTATGGGTGTTCAGTATTGCAGTCACTCTGAACTTTGGGAGTCATCTGTTGGAAACTATTAATAATTACACCTTTTGCATTCTCTTCTTGGAGAATCAACCTATGGGGGCACAATATCTTCCTACGTTTTCCTTCCTTCCTTCCTTCTTTCCTTCCTTCCTTCTTTCCTCCCTCCCTCCCTTCCTCCCTTTTTCCCTCCAGGGGGATTACAGTAGTTTTAGAGAATATTGAAGATTTTTAATATCCTTTGAATACCCTTGAAAACAAACTGGTCATTTTGCTAGAATCAGGTATGTTGCTGAATATAGATCAGGTCTTATTTGCAACGTTGAACTTTGTTTCACCTTACACTATGCCTTCAAAAAGTCCACCAAACCATAAGAAAAGATCATGATGGTACCATCACAGTGCTTTTTATTCTTAAAGTTCCCGATCTCTGTTCTAGCACCTTTTAATTTTCTTTGTTTTATTTGCTATGCTATCTCTGTAATCATCTTTGTCACAAACCTACTGAAAGAATTACAAATTCAGTACCAACATTTAAAACAAGTCATCAGAACTGATGTTCACTGCATCTGTGTTCTTTTCTCTCCCCTAGCTCTTTTTCCCCATGCTTTGCCTGTGCTCTTGATTTAAATGATAAACCCTTGGGTCAGTTAATGGTCCATACCATTTATGCAGTATGATACAGCATGAAACTCCTGTAATGCTGTCCTCTTTTCCATTAGCACTGCTAAAAAAAATATGATAAATAATAGAGGGAGAGAGGAATAGCTCCCCACAGATTATACAGAACAAGCCAAGGAGCAGTTCTCCACATCTCTCGTTTCTTTCTTCGATGAGAGTGGGGCATAGTCATGGCATTGAAAAGCAAGACTGGCAAAATGCTAATACTGCACTTAACGGTGTAATTCTCAAACATGAATGGGATTTCAGGCCATCAGAGAGTCTAAGCTCCCAAAGTACACAGAAATGGTAGAGTGCTGTCACCAGTAATATCATAAAGCCTTATATGTAGAAATTGGATTCTGCTTCAATGAAACATACCTGAACAAAGAGAGTGCAAAACATAGCCACTTCATTTGTTGATTTTGTTTTCACAATGGGGGAAATGCAATAGAATGTGTAGGTTTGTTGTGGCTTTGCTTTTTTAATTTTACTAACCTCTGTTAAGAAGCACACTATTAGGTATTTTTTCTGTGGGCTTATGCTTTTAAAAGTATCCTCCAGACTAGCTTTACTGTCTCTCCAGTGTTATTACCTCAATTCACTTTCAAAAATTGGACTGCAGTAATGGTAAAAATTATCAAGTAGAGAACATAATTGAAGTTAAATATTAAAACTGTCTACTTAAATAGGGTTCGGGGAGGGATTAGATATAGCGGCATGTTCTTCTTCTGCAGAGTCTTTATTTAAATGCCAGTTTTGATGAATGTCTGTGACTTCAAAAGTCACAGCTAATATTATTGCGCTAAAACCACTGTCTTAGCAGAGTAGAAACAAAATAAGCTTTTTTTTTTTTTTTTACTTTCGTAAAACAGTATGCTGTTACAACACAGTTTAAACTGATATGTCTCAAGGTACTGTGAAGTAAATAGAAGTTGTTGATCATTTCTTTCATTCTTTCAACCATTTTATAGGACTTCATGGAATTACAGAATGGATGAGGATGGCAGGGCTCTCTGGACACAGTCTAGTTCAGTGTCCCTGCTCGAAACAGAATCAGCTAAAGTAGATTGTGAAGGACTTTTTACAGTTAGATTTTGAATATCTGCAAGAATGACAACTCCACAGTCTCCTGGGCAACCTACTCCAGTGTTCAAACAACCTCACAGTAAAAATTGTTTTCTTGTGTTCAGACAGAATTTCATTTATTTCAGTTTGTGATTGTGTCTTGTCTTGCCATTTGGCACTACTGCAGAGAGTTTAACTTCACCTTCTTCATTCCCTTCTGATATGTGTTTATACACATTGATAACATCCCACTGAACTTTTTTTCTCCAAGATAAACAGTCCCAGTCACTGTTAGTCATTCCTCACATGAGAGATGCTCCAGTCCATCACCTTTTTGTCACTGTGCTGAAGTTACTCTAGTATGTCCGTGTCACTTGTATTGGAGAAAGCAGAGCTGTGCACAGCCCCTCCAGGTCTGTCTTACCGGATATGAGCAGAGAGGAGGGACCAGCCTCTATCTGCAAGCAACACCCCTCCTGATTCAGACCCTCTTCTTTACTCCAATGTCAGCGCACTGGAATATGGTCAGTTTGTCTCCCAGGAGCTCCAGGTTCTTCTCTGCAGACCTGGTTGCTAGCCAGTTAATCCCCACCATGCACTGACTCTCGAAGTGTCATTCCTCCCCATTTTGCATTTCCCTTTGTTGAACTTCATGAAGTTTCTGTTGACCACTGCTGCAGCCTGTTGACACTCCTCTAAAAGGCAATACATCCATCTGATGTATTAACCCCTCCTTCCTGTTTTGTGTCATCAAATTACTGAAGGTGAGCTCTTTCCTGTTTTCCAGGTCTTCAAAAACGAGTTAAAGGGTGTTGGCCCCAGTATCCACCCCTGAGGTAAACCAATAGTGATTTCTTATGGAGCTTGGGCTACTGACCAAAATACTTTCAGCAGTTTAAACAATTTTCAGTACACTGTAGTATGTGCTTATCTAACCCATTTTTCATCTGTTTGTACATGGGGATATTATGGGAAACAATTAAAATTTTAATAAAGTTGTGGTAAACAACTGCTCTCTCTTCATCTGCCAAGGTCATCATCCCATCATATAAAAGTGCAAGTTTTGCTGAATGTCTGTGACTTCAAAAGCCAATATTATTTAATATCATATCCCCTCCGTAAATCTATGATGACTACTCACAATGAACTTCTTATCATTTATGGATTTGGAAAAGATTTCCAGGATTCTTTATTTCATTTGCTTATGGTTCCCTAGATACTCCTTCTTACAAGTCTTGAAGATAGGTGTGATCTTTACATTCTCCTACTCTTTAGGGACCTCTCCTGTGAGCATCCTGTAAGGCCTCTTGCACTGGTATTGTCCTCCACAAGGGTAACTCTTCATTCTCTTCATTGCTCCAGACATTTCCTCTGATCTCGTGGGTTCTAGATTCCTGAAGACTCCTCTTGCCAGTAAAAAATGAGGGTGAAGAAGGCGCCAAGTCAGATTTTACCGTGTTTGTTGTGAGAGCCCCTTACTCATTTGAACATAGGGCCACACTTTCCGTAGTTTTCTATTTACTGTTAATCTACTCGTTGAAGCCTGTCTTGTTGCCTTTCAAATCCCTTGACAGATATAACTTCAGATGGGCTTTTGCTCTCCTAACTCTATTCCTGTGCCCTCTGAGAGTGTGCCTGCTTTCACTTTCTGCACACTTCTTTCTTATATTTGCTTTTAGTAAGGAGTTAATCTAGCAAGACTTCTCACCCACCTGTATTTAACTTCTGCATGTGGTGATGGACCACTGCTGTGCTGGGGGGAGATGGTCCTTGAAAATCAATCAGCTTTTGCCCCCAAAAGCAATGAAAAAAGAGTGAACACAGGTGGATCTGCTCAAGATTTCTTCAGAAAATGACAAGTAATTCCTAAATAATAAATGATTTTATTTTTACTGTTGACAATAATCTAGATTTAATTTATGAACCTTGTATACAGTCTACTCCATATTCTTTGTCACTTTCTGTAGGTGTGTGTAAATTGTTTTTAAAGAACTGGCCTATGTTTCACCTTCAACTCCAGCTTTTACTCAGGTAGGATGAAAGGAGGCTTTGAAACTTTCTGAAGGAGGAATCTTCCTCTGTCTTGTCCCAAACTAGCAGGTGATCTCCATTTGTTAGCACAGATATGTGGATTTGGGTTAGCATGTTTTCAGGAATTCTGCCTTTTCCTCCATCACTGGTATTTAGAGGCAAGTACCCACTGGCTTAGATACTGTTCCTGACTACTTTTCTGCTCCAGATTCTCCTAGTTTTAAGGAGTTTTCTCTTTCTTCAGAGAAGTGATTGGTCAAGACCAGGCATCAGTTCTTGTCTTAATAATCATTTCAGCCCTGTTTCCCTTATTCTCACTCAGAAATGCCACCTCTCTGTGTTATTACCAAATTCTAGTTTCTGGAGATCTTGACCTTTATCCAGCTGATTTATCCCTTGATCATATAACCTTCTGTCTTTCTCACATTAAAGATCAAAGCTGTTTCAATTTGGTCATACAATCCTGATACATTGAAATCTGAAATCTTAGTTAATCTTCCTCTTTTCACTGTAAGATACAAAAATACCACACAATTTTATATAATTATCCTGAGTATTTAACTGTGGTCATACACAACCTAGTTGATTCTGAGAATTTTATGGCAACAATTGAATAAAACTTTTCCATTGTCTATCTAGGAGATATTTATAAAGCCTTTACTTTTTGTCTAGACTCTTCTATGTGTCTATGATACTACATTTCAGGGGAAAACTTCCTTGTTGCCCCACCAGAGGTGTTACTATGGAAATAACAAACAAAGAAAAGCACCCTTTCCCATGTATTTTGAGTTCTGCAGTAGAGATATTCTAGACATATTAGTGTCTTCCTTCCTCTATCTTGCTATAATTTATTTCTGTGTCTGGTCGTGGAGACCCATGCACCAGCCAGTAACTGATCTGTCTGCACTGGATTGGATGAAAAAATTCCATCAGTATCTCAAAGCAATCTATTCAGTTGATTTTCAAAGTATATTCCACTAATCTTTCACATTTCCTGCGTTCATCTGACCTGGTGTATAATGAGAGATGGTATTGTAATTCCTGATCTTAGTCAGGTACATTCGTAAATGTATATCCTTGATCTTCCATTTGAAGCCATTGATGATAAATTTTGCATGATTGGAAACTGTTTTTAGTGGTTATGCATCATGCTTCAGATACACTGAACTATCACTTCAGAACTGGGCTAAGTACAATCTTGTTTCCTTTTCAGAAATACCTTCTCTTTGTGCAGCTTTTAGAAAAACTGCTAATGATGGATGAAGACTGAACAACAGATAATCCACTTGTCTAACAAATTCTGAGATGTCATACTGTATGCTAATTACTGAAACACCTTGCAAAATTAGACAAGAACTTTACTGGCATTTTATTTCAGCTATTTCTCAGTGTGGATTCTTTTTTTCTTACATACATAGGTATTACACTATCTCTCACCCCTGTGCACATATTTTCCTGCTCCATATTAAAACTCATACGCAGTACTTGTAAAAAGGGGGCATTCAGAATTTTGGGGATGTTTAAGAGTAGTGCTCTGTCACTCTGTAAATTTCAACAGGGACTGAAACAACAAGTTACTATTATTAAGGAAAACCCTGTTCAGTGTATATTCTGCATGGACTGACCATTATCTGGTTGCCACCTGGTACTCTCCATGATATCTTAAAAAATTCTAAATTTTCCTGTCTTCATTATAAACATCTTGTAATATGCCACATGGATTCTTTATTTGTTTATATACCTTTTCTCATTAAAGAGAAGACCACGCTACTGGTGTGAGTTTGCATTACATCTGGTTACATGTTACATTTTTCTATTAAAGAAAGATACTGAAAAAATGGTATTCAGCAAAGTTCTTATGGAATGCTATTACAATGTTAGTGAAATCTTTCCATGACCTTTCTCAGATAAGATTCTCTTTGGTTCAGAAGAAGATGTTCATTTTGGAGTTTGTATAAAAAAGGACTTACAGGTCTATGTATGAAAAGATGCAATTTTTAAAAAAGATAAATACTATTTTTTAATCCTGACAGTTTTATTGGATCAATAAGTAAAACAGAGCTGCATATTCAGCAAAAACATGTTGCCTGGATCATGAACTTCTCAGTCTCTGTCTTGTTTACCAGGTGATATTTATGGCTTTATACTCATTTATAATGTAGTCACTGATTAAGTGCTCATGTTTCCTTATCCTAAGACATGGTTGAGTATATTTCAATAAAAATGTAAGAATATCTGTGTTTTCCAGGTTCATTTCAAGCATTCTGTGTGGTGCCGTGAGAGATGCTGTTGTCTATGAGAGGCTGGGATTATCATGATCAAGTGCTGTATTTTGATTTCATCCAGTGGCTGAGAGATTTGTGGGGTAAAGAGAAAGTGCTGGACTTTTAAAAGTATTAAACAGGTAAGTCTATTGAAATAGATTGGGGTGGTTTTTTGACAGTTTTCAGGCTTCTTTCAATTGCAGGTTCTATTTAACTGCTTCCCCCCCCCCAAAAAAAAAAATAATCTGTATTTCACAACTGCAAATGACCATTGCAATTTCAGTTCTACACAGCTTCAATTTCAGTTCTATACAGCTCTTTATTTTGTACAGTAAGCTGTTTTCTTTACAGAAAACATGATTTTTACAGAAGGAAACTGACATTTCCTTACCTTGTGATAGCAAGAAGAATCTCTGTTATACCCAGTAGCATATCAGTAGCAAAAAATGTAAATAATTAGGCTAACAGAGAAATTTAGTGGCTTCTATTGCAAGCTATTATATTTCAATACTGTCACCTATTACCTGTATGAATTTTGGGGATGATTGCCTGCTTATTTCAAGGGTTTTTTACCATAATATTTTGTTTTATTATTAGATACTGAGAATTCTCTTTCATCTCTAAGTAAGATACATGTTTAAACAACCCATCTCATTCCTTAGAGCAATTTGTAGAAACTAACTGACCTAATATAAAGCAATTTGGTATGGGTAGATTTAAACAAAGTCCAAAGAACAAAAGTCTGTCTTGTCTGACTTCGATGGATGTTTCACAAAAAAGTGAGGAGAGCATGAACAATTTATGTTTCTTTCTTTTTTTTTTTACTGTATGTTGCTGTAGTTTTTATCTTTTCAAGTCAAAATCTTAGAAACTATGCAGGAACATGGTACTCTAGTAAAAACTAAACTGCTGAATTGAGACTATTTCCTGAATTGAGTATCAATTATGGCTGATTAAGGTTGATCATATTCATGTTTTCATTTTTTGCTTGGTAAAGGATAAGGAGTGATATTTAACAAAAATATTCAAAGCTGTCTTGGAGTGCGTCTAGGGCAGCAGTAGATACTGATGCATAAATTCCAGTCTTATGTCAATGTGAATTATACCTTATAAATGTACAGTTTGGCTGAGGAAACAATAAAGCAATGTTCTGGTGGCACTGTACCTTGTTATCCGGACTGTGCAACTTCCAGACATGATCTCACGGGTAAAGTTCGGCCTAGACATAAGTACAGAAAAACTGTCTTCACGTTCATTTCTCCAGACTTCTGGGTTCGGAGTACACTCAAATAGATGCAGATCACCTATATCTATATCATCTATATCTATATCTATATCACAGCTGCACTCTCATTGTACTCTGCCTGTTTTCAAAACAAATATTTTCAGTGGAATTATTTTGGTAACAGGAAAAGTATGTTTTATTGACCACATAGTTCTGCAAGTGAATTGTCCACTGAATTCAAAACTAGTGATTTGAGGCATAGATTTTTTTTAAAATATTTTTACCAAATCACATTCTGTAAAAAAAAAAAAAAAGGAGGGGGAGGAACAGGGGACCAGTGACTGAAAAAAGGTGACTAACAGTTTCACAAACTAAAGACAGTGTTGCAACTCATCTTTGAGATACAAAATTGGGGAATTTTAATACTAATATAGAGTGATAAAAAAGAAACGTACTTAAAAATAGCATTTTATATTGGATTGTGTTTCTAGTTTCACATTATTTTCCTATAGAAACCTACAGTCTGGTAAAATATTCTTTTCATATGTCTATATTTCTCATGGTAGCTTTATTCTGATGACATTAACGCAGAGTTGAAATCAACTGTTGAATCAGGATTGTTTATGCTTTACTAATATTTATCTCCTTAAGACTCAGATTTTTATCCATTTTTGAAAGAAATTGTTTGCAATATTTAATTGAAGGGTTATCTATTAAGTAGAAGTCGACAGTAATAACACTGTCGATCATAGTTCAAAGCTTTAGAACTGTGTGGTATGTGGAACACGAGAAGCAAATGAAAATTAAATCCTTATTTTGCCTTTCAGAAAGTATTGCTTTTTCTTTCTGCTGTCCCTCATTTGTAGAAGTGTTTTGTAGTCTGTACTGTAAAAACTAAGCATACTTAAAACATTGTTACATTTGTTACCTCAATAAGGGTTCAGATTTTTCACTGTTTGCATCAAAAGATACCCTGTGTTTCCAGCTGCATAGCTTTCCAAGATACTCTGCTGACGGAATAAATGGGTAGAAAATTAGGAGCTCTACAAACAGCTTGTGGGAGGAAACCTTTCTCAAAAGACTTAAAATGAATTACTAACCAATGAAAACTTTTTGCTAAATTAAGAGCTGTCATGGCTCCCAAATCTGTCATGGCTTTCTGTGCTCTACAAAACCTTTCCCTTCAAATTTCATCCTTAGAGTTTTGTGTTTGGGTTTTTTGGTTTTGTGTTTGGGTTTTTATGGGGTTTTGTTGTTGGTTTTGGGTTGTTTGGGGGTTTTTTTGTTGGTTGGTTTGGTTTGGTTTTTATTTGGGAGAGAGGGTTGTTTGTTTTATTTGGGGTTTTTCTTTTGTTTCGGATTTGGTTTGGGTTGGGTTGAGGTGTTTTGGGGGTGGTGGTTTTGCTTGTTGTTTGTTATTTTGTTATGAACTTACAAAAAAATTTCAAGAAGCAGTGAGAAAATTACCTGCCAAATCAAGAACTTCTTATTTCCCCCTCAAATTCTGTGTGGCGGCACTATGCACTCAGTATGCCAACAAGGTCCAGTGTTCTTTTAGGTACTGGAGGGAGAACACGAACAACCCTAGTCACCTAATGAACAGCTCAGACATTTTTGTAAGACACTCTGTTCAGCTCATGGAAGCTGAAAGCAACTCCTCAAAAGGTAAAAATAAGGCACTGTTTTTTACAGGTTTACTGTTTGGGGGGGATTTCCATAGTTTTACTTTGGTTTAATAGCAGTATTTCTAGTGTATGAGAGGTAAAGGCCTTGTCAGGAAGTTTCAATTCTATTTTTAGGTTCTTATGATATGGTTATAAACTGATTCCACCAAGCCAAGCCTAGCTCAGACTATCTTGTTCTGTTTAAAACAAACACTATATACCTTTTTAAGTTTCCACATAACAGAAGTTTAAATATAATACTAATATACATGTCAAACTCATAATATTTCCATGAGTATTAACAAAAAAATTAAAGCATTCCAAAAGGCGATGAGTTCATACATGAAAGCTTTGCATTTACCATTCACAAAAAAGTTGAATGTGATATGCAAACTAGGTGACTATGCTGTGCTTTCTGCAAAGACCTGGGGACAATTATGTGTTTTAGTTCTGGCAACTTTATGTGACTGATGATAACACCACATCCTTTCTTCAGGGTCATTATGGATATGCAATACACTGATAACTCCAAGTTAATCTAAGGCTGTTTACAATATGAAGCAAGAAGTGAGCATGTCTGGGAGTTCAGGCATGTACTGTTCAAGTTTTTGACTGCTCGTGTGATCTACTGAGTATATTTTTAACTTAGACTCAGTGCTGTTACTACAACTTTGCTTCTCCTCAATTTTTTTTCTCCCTCCATTTTTTCCTTATTTTGAAATTAAGGTATTGTTTGATTATTCTCTTAAGCAACATGTGATTTTTTTAATTTAATTTAGAGTCTCTTGTGATCTTGGAATAAAAGGCTTCTAAACTATGTAAATATTTGAAAAGATAATGCTCATTTCTATCTAAGGCATTCTGTGATTTGCAGTGGCAGACAAAGGAAGTTAAAAGATTGAGTTTTAAGAATCAGAAGGCAAATAAAATGAAACTTAAAATCTTTACATTTTTTATTTTTAATTCTCATGTTGTTGGTCACATCTTTTGATTTGTGAATCCTAAATTATATAATCCTTTCTGAAAGAAAACAAATTTCTATAATTTGTTTTTCCTTTCCATTTGAGGTCAGGCAATTAATTTTATTACATTTTTTTCATAATTCTTATAGGGAAAATCTGTTTACATAGTTAAATTGGGGAAAAGTTATTCAATAAACTTCTGAGAAAAAAAAAAGTATTCCTTTTCCTATGTAAACACAAAGGAAACAGGACTCACACTTTCCTGAACCTTTAATTAATATACTGTCTCACTGGAAAATGAAGGATGATTTCTTCCTCTTTTTTTTTTTTTTCTCTTCTACTCCTCTGTCCCTCTTCAATTCTTCACCAGATTTTTCTGCATCTCATAGTTTATGATGCAAGCTAAGGGACTGTGTTGGCAGGGATGCTCTCTGGCACCCCAAGTGGGAAACAAGTGAGTATGCTGTCACGGAAGAGTGTGAAAAGGGCCAGGAGGAGGAATAACAGGAAAAGAAAGCTAATTTAATGCCTTCCATTATGTCATTAAACGAAAATGGAAAAGTGAAAGGCTGAGGAAGGATTCCACAATATGAGGAAAGAAAGTTTTGACCAAGTAAGAAAACAGTCTCAATCTATCCCCTGGAATAGGGGACAGGGACAATGTGGACAAAAAAGTCACAACTCATCTCTGAATATGGCCCATTAAGACTGTCTCTTTACACTGGTTGCCCCGACTGTTGTGCAGCACAGGCACTGAGCATGTACAACAGGCAAATCAAGAGATGCAGCTCTAACCCGGCCTTCCCAAGAGCTACACAGAGAGATCAGACATGCTCCTATCTACTCTTTTAGAAGACCCTTCTCCCTGAAGGTCAGACAAACATAAATTTCATACAGCTTGGTCAGCTTCATCTGCTAATGTGAAAAAGCAAGGATTAGGTGGTGCTTAGAATAGTGCATAATAGAACTGTCCACTTCTCTTCTTTACACTCTAGACTGTCAACCCCATTGGGTCTTTACTGCCCATAGATTACTTAAATACAACTTTGCACAATGGGCCACCCAGAATGGGTCAATATACAGAGATTTTATGTCTTAAAACTCACTCCCATACTCATTTGTCAAAATGAAATCTCATAATCTTTTCTCAAATTTATGTTTCAATTAAAAACAAAATCTCTTCTTCTGAACTTTATTTCTCTTATTCAGTTTCTACCCCTCAGGTTTTATCCTTCTATTCATAATTTTATCACCTCATCAATCAATAAATTACAACTGTCTAGCAACTACAACAGGCAGACAACAGAAATCAAATGTACCAAACACCATGATGCTTGCTAATAAAAAAAATGAGCTCCTAGGGAAAGTTACAAAAATTGTTTCATTACAGAGGATCTTACAAAAATATGAGACAAAGAAAACACAGATACAGAGAAAGGCTTAAGGTGATCATAAGTGTGTCAACACAATTATCCTGTTGCTGATGAGGAGCTAAACCTCCTTAACACTGACTTTTTCAATAAAGTCTTACCTGTCACAAATCAAGGTGCAGCTGAAAGGAGGAAATTATACATTTAAAGGTATAATTTATACAAAGTATAAATTGTACAATGTATACATTATACATTGATTAGGTTAACAAACAAGGCTCTGAATCTTAGCTTTCTTTTAGTATTTTCCAAGTATTTTTGAAATCTGTAAACTCTTTTAAATGTTCATCACTTCACAGAAATAGATAAATGGAAAAGAAGTGAAAAAAATAAAAAAAAGGAAAAAAAAAAAAGAAAGAAACTAAAAAGTGAATCCCTGTGTCAAAAGAAGTGCCAAGTTATTTGAGTAATTCCTTCGAGTTCCCAACCCTTTGCTACACAATGTGTGGACACATAAAAATTGATATAAAGGCCTCATCTTATTTCTCGTTTTTCTCAGAGTATCCTGCTTGGGTTAGATTGCTATCTTACCATAGGCACATTCAAAAAAAGGTCCAGTCTTTTTCAAGGACATTTCCATACATAAGAATAGTTCAGGTTGTAGCTTGATTGTCTGGGGATTTCGTCAAATTCAAATGGTACTTTGAACTTTCTGTCTTTACAATTCCGTGATTTTATAGTTCAAGCTTTATGAAAGTTTGCTCTTCTCCTCTTATTGGTTGATCTGTTGTAGCATTGTAAAGAAACATGTACTTGCACACATCTGCAATTGCAAGAGCATCATCCTGTGAAGAGATGTCAGTGAACAAGGGACTATCTTAGTGTGATGCAGCTTGATGGTGCTATTCAAGTTGGGGACAGTTCAATGCAGATTGGAAAAGAAAACATACTTAGCATTCAGTGTACATTGAGTTATGAATCTCCTAAACTAGAGGTGCACAATATCTCATGGTCTGTCAAATAAATAGTATGTATTTTAAGAACTCTCTAAATTAGCATTGAAAATGACACATTTTAGCAGCTTCAGATGAGCTGTCCAAGTCTGTTGAATAATATCCATCCTTTCTTCCTGCAAAAAGGCAGACGGTAGAAGGGAAATCTTTTAATATATAATCGTACAATAAAATGACCTTTAAAGTATCCTCTTCATCCTCTCTAGCTTGGCAAGTGAAATTTTACATCTCTTTTATCAAATTCAGTATTCAGAAGGTTTTCTGAGTGAAAATAACTTCCTGTGAAAAGCTGAAACAATACTAATAATGTAATTTTTAATATTGCATTGCAAAATTTTTTCTTTAAAACTATGAATTCAGGGAAATGTATTTGTTATTAATATTATTAAATATCCCTCTTATTTGTGAAAGTTAAGATCAAGGCTATAAGATACTGTAAGACGTTAGTTTATAAGACATTATATATGATGTCCATTGAACAACTATATTTTTTTCAAGTATTTATATTTCAGTCATTCAAATAAGATTTAAGTGATGTTTCTGGAAACTTCAGGCTAGGATCTGACACTGTTGGTATCCTTGAAAATTGCTGCTTTACCATGTGGATTACTGCAATTAAATTAGAAGCAGCAGACTACAATAAGATAATGCTAGTCATCATATCAAATAGCCATTCATCATGAACAGTAGCATGTATCTAGTATTAATAGAGTTCAGAATTATAGGTTCCTCTTTTTAATGAGGTATATTCAAGGAATGAGAGATCAAAGAAATATTTTGATAATGGTATTGACCTCTATTGCTGTAGAACCAACTTAAGACATAACTGAAACTAGGTGTGCCTTTTATTTGGTATATGTATATTTTATATACTCATATGAACATCTTTCTACATTGTTCCTGTATGGACAAAACTGCATTCAAATGTCAACACTACAGTGTTAGAAATTCTGCCTACAGACTATATATATATATAGATATAGATGTATACTTATACAGAAGATAGATTTATTTAAGTGATGGCGCGAACTTTGACTTCCCCTGTGAACTCTCTGTGTTATAGTAAGAACCATGTTTGCAATTGAAAGAAAAAGTAATGATTCATTGTAACTGATTCCATCAAATTATTCTTATTCTGACTTTCCTGTGGTAGTTTTTCTTGTAGCAAAGTAGATGAGCATGTTGAATTTTTCTTTGTATTTGGGAACATATTCTGCTCTCTGTTAGTTCCACTGCTGCTTTACATATTGGGGAGAAGCACCTCTGGAGTTTCTCCAAAGGTAAAAGTTGCTCCAAAGCTAATCTAGAGCGTTCTGTGAGTTGATCTTGTCTGGGTGACAGACACCACCCAGGCACTCTCTGACTCTTCCTCCTCAACCAGACAGGGTGTGAATCCGAAAAATCGGTCCCAGAAACTGCTCAGAGACTTTTTTTATCTTTAAGCAGCAAGGTATTTGTTTATTCAACGTTGGGAGCAAGCCAGCTCGCGCTGGACAAACTTGCTCGAAGGCTTCACACAAAATCAGCATTTTTATACAATCTTCAGATGTGATTAAATGCATATTCAAGTGATTATAACAGCTATCTATACACATTAATAATAGGTGGAGTATAGGTGGAGCTCAGGCCGGGCTTGGGGCGGTGCTTCTCTTGGCCCTCAATTTTGGTGGGTCTGGGGGCTTAAACTCATCTTCCTCAGCTTGACCTTCCTTCTCTTCCATTGTTCTTGACCCGCTCACTGAAGCTTGGAAGAAGCCCTGGCTCCAGGCCTATTTCTCCTATTCAAATGTCTACCTGATCCTGTTATATTTCTAATTTATTGCTTCTAGGCCTATGACATGTTCTTGTACTGTTCTCTGAAGTTTTGGTCCAGTAAGTAGAACAGAACGAGCACAGATCGTTTTGGATGTTGGTAGCTTGTTAGCAGGCCCAAATTTCTTAGTTAACTCTTTTGGGCCTAGCCTCCTGTTTCAGGTGGGAAAATAAAATAAAAAACTCATAGCTTGATATAAACACAGGGAGATCACTTGCCAACTACAGCCATGGGCAAAAGAGATTCAACTTGGGAAAGATTGGTTTAATTTACTGACAATTTAAAATAGAATAGAATAGAATAGAATAGAATAGAATAGAATAGAATAGAATAGAATAGGCAGAAATAAAGACAAAATTAAAGCCCTCATCCCCTTCTCTCCATCCCCCACACCACCACACCCACCATCTTCCCAGGCTCAACTTCACTCCTCTGTGCCCAAATCATCTACCTCCTCTCCAAGTGGTGCACTCTTCACATTGTTCCCCAGCTTCAAAAACAGGATACAGTCCTTTAAGAACTGCTCCAGATTGAATCCTCTCCACAGAGTATAGTCCTCCAGAAATGGACTGCTCCAGAAAGGTTCCCCCACCAACCACAGTTTCTTCCCAAAGCCCTACTCCTGTATGGACTCCTCTCTAGAGACTGCAGCTCCTGCAGGGAACCTGTTCCAGCACAAACTTTCTACAGGATCATAACCTCCTTCAGGCATACCCTTGCTATGGCATAGGGTCTCCACATGCTGAAGGTGGATATCTACTCCACTGAACAGTCTGCATCACTATGGTCTTCTCCAGAGGCTGTCAAGGAATTTCTTCTCCATCATCTGGAGTGTCTCCTTCTCCCATTCCTTTTCCAACCTTGGTGTCTAAAGGGCTGTTTCACATTTTCTCACTCCTCTCTGTCACAACGTGTGTGCAGAATTTTTCTTTTGCCCTTTCTTAGGTAAGTTATCACAGAGGCAACACCAGCGTTATGACTGATGGCCTCAGCAGTGACCAAAGATGGGTCCACTTTTCAGTCTGCTGGAACAGGGAGTGTTCGGCATGTGCAGCCCTGCATTCTACTCACAGAGGCTCTCCCAGCAGCTCCCCAGCCACCAAAATGTTGACACTTAAGTAGAATGAAAACTTTACTGAGTTGTAATGTAACACAGATCATAGTCATCCTTGAAAACTGAAAACTTTAGGAAGAAAGAACAAAACAGCACAGGTGACAACTTTTTAATTCACTAAGAACATGAGAAAATAAGAAATTCCTTTTCTGAATCTCTTTACAACCCGCCCCTGAAGGTGAGGGGTGGGTGATAATCCCCCATGGCAGAGTAGAGGGAAACTACACTGAATAATCAGCGCTTATAAATGCATATATATATGTAGGACTTATTTTTGATCAATTTGGCTGCAATGGAAAGGAGATATGTAAACATCTTTACTAATATCTCTAGAAATATAGCAACATAAAAGCATAAAAATAGCACTTAAGATAACGTATAAGGAAGAGAGAAAAAGAATAAAAGTAGAAAGGTCTCACCACCCATGGATGCAGCAATGACTTGATTCTTGCAATTTCATTTGTCAAAGTGATTGTCACAGTCTTGATCCATCAGGGGTGGGGGAAGCCAAAAAAACACAGAATTCATTGGGTTAATATAAGTTTAGGTTTATGTGGGAACACCTAGGTATCTCCCCTTTGTAGGGGGTGGAGCTTTACCCCATCTGTTGCAACACTGTGCATCATGCACAGTCCTCTGGTGGAAGGCTCTAGTAATGAGTCTTGGAGTGCTTTGGGGGTCCTTGGTGGTTTATGACACCTACTAAAACCTGAGAGCTGCCTCTCATGGCAGCATAGCTGAGCCAGTTATGCCCCATCAGAAGGCATGAATACCTTCACATCTACCTGTGGACATCCCAATGTCTCCCCTGGAGGGGAGTTTTGCAACTGAGACAGTTGTGTAAGGGAGGACAATGGCAGGATGAAAAGCACTATCCCGTCTCCGCAGGGTCTGTTTCTTATCAGCCTTCTCCCTTATCTGGCTCAAAACCCAGTTTGTAGCCTCTGGTGGTGAGTGTTCACCCCCTCTCTCCTATGTGGATCAGGGGTTTTGTCACCACGCACCCAAAACTCTCCTTCAGCTGTGTGGGGGGTTGTGTGTGTGTCAACCTGGCCCCAGCAAAGCACCCTGCTGCGTGTGCAAATGGCTCATTGTTTGAGTCATTGAACATTAACATTTCAGTCTCTCACAGAAATATTGTTAGGATACATATTATATAATTTGTATAATTTTATGTAGAATACCAGTTCATCTGCATTTTGAAAGAGGATGACAAATTCTTTCAAACTGGAGATAATACATTTAGAAGCTTTCAGGTATCTTAGTAATACAGGGTACAGAAGTCACTAACTCCTTAAATGAAAATAATATATAAATAATAATAATAAATAATAAATATTCACTCAGAGAAAAGAAAATCACTGGACTTAGTATTTTTTAGTTATAAATGTTCAAAAAAATGAGCTCTGGGTTCTTGGTACTGCTGGATTAACAGCTGGATTCAACCTTTAAGTTCTTTTCCAATCTAAATCTTAATATGTCATTAGATTTCCATAAGGCCTTTACATGCCTCCACACACCATCCTTATCTCCAAATTGGAGAGACACGGATTTGAAGGGTGCAGTGTTCAAGGGATAAGAAATTGGATTGATGGACACAGACAGAGAGTTGTGGTTAATGGCTCTAATCCAGGTGGAAGGCAGGTGACAAGTGCTGTCCCTCAGGGCTCTGTCTTGGGGCCAGTGCTTTTCAGTATTTTCGTCAATGACATAGGTAGTGGGATTTAGTGCATGCTCAACAAGTTTGCAGATGACATAGAGATGAGTGGTGCAGCTGACAAAACAGAAGGAAGGGATGTCATACAGGGGAACCTAGACAAGCTTGAGAAGTAGGTCCATGGGAAACTCGTGAAGTTAAACAAATCCAGGTGCAAGATGCTATAAGTCAGTTGGGGCAATCCCAGGCATGAGCAGACTGGGAGGTGAACTTACTGAGAGCAACCCTACAGAGAAGGACTTGGAGGTTCCAGTGAATGAAAAGCTGGACATGAGCTGGCAACAAGCACTTGCTGCTCAGAAAGCCAGTTGTATCATAGGCCGCATCAAAAGGAGTGTGACCAGCAGATCAAGGAAAGGGATTCTTCCACTTTAATCTGCCCTCCTGAGACTCACCTAGAGTACTGTTTTCAGCTCTGGGGTCCTCAGCGCAGGAAATACCTAGACCTGTTAGCGTTGTCCTGGAGGAGGGCCACAAAGATGATCAAGGGGCTGGAGCACCTCTCTTGCAGAGACAGGCTAAGAGAGCTGTGAGAGTGGTGAGGCACTGGAACAGATTGTCCAAAGAAATTGTGGATGCTCCATCTCTGAAAGGATTCAAGGCCAGTTTGAAGGGGGGCTCTGAGGAACGTGATTTAGTGGCAGTAGCATCCTGCTCACTGTGGAGTGGTTGGAGTAATACAGTCTTTAAGATACCTTCCTAACAAAAACATTCTATGATTTTAAATGATTCTATGATTCTTTTCATTTTGTAAAGTGGGACAACTGATAAAGAAATGTATTGTTTTTAACCTCACGAAATGTAAGACCAGTGAAAGACATTTCTTGTCTTTAGAGGAAAAAAGCAGAGGGATTGTATAAGTTCCAGCCTGAGATTGCTTATTATGCTTCATCTCAACATTAGCAAAATTTCTTCTAGGTTTCTTTGATCTTTCTTTGTTTACCTCAAGTCATTTCAAGACTGAAGCACTTGAAATGCTTCAGTCCACTGGAAAAGCAGTGTTGTGAATTTTTGCTGCAGCTGAAGCTGTACTGCTGTGTCTAAGGCAAGCAGACACAGCCCATGCTCTATAACTGGAGACAGAAGAGGGTGAGAAGGCTAATCCTGTCCAGTTAAGAATAGCTGCCAACATGGAGTCATTACTTCTACAGACATCTACTCTGTTCTTTCTCAAGCCCCACTACTTCAGGAGAAGCACATTTTAACCATGCATTGTGTAGGATAACTCTAACTCTTATTTTTTCTTTTTTGTTATTATTAATAGCGTGACATTTTCAAATGCTAATCAATGTATGTGTTTACCACTACCCATATTTTACATAGTCAGTGCAAACTGACCTTTCTACAGTGAAATAAACAGTTGGGAACAGGAGTTTTGGGTTGTCTCCCAGTACATGAAATCTTTCATAAGATTCAAGAACAGCTGATTGAGTAAAATCTTCTGATATGGAATAGCATTAAGCCAGTCACAGATACTTTAAGCAAGGGCAGAAATTGATTCTTTTTCTTGCCTCCAAAGGTCTCAAAACCTTCCTCATTTCCACTGAGCATCAGTAATGCTAGAATGACATCAAGCACATAGACACTCGTGCATAGTTTCACTGCTGTTTTGCCACAAGCAAAAGGTGTAAAGTACCTGTGTGACCCATAATGAAGTAGCTTTAACTCACTTTTACAGCTGTGACCCAATCCTCTGTTTTGACTCTATTCTCTGCCACACATTAGCTGTGTGATCTTAGATTTATTACATTGTCTCACTGAGCCTCACGCCTTGTCTGTCAAACACTGGTAATGGTGCTTCTTGGCTCCCACATCTGTCAGGTTTGTTTTGATGGCAGGCAATTTGGAGAGTGGACTGCTGGGCACAGCACCCGTACAGCATTTAGCATGATGGTAGAACACTATCTGAAATCTTGCATGCTTCTGGAGTGCAACCTGTAAAGAGTGATATGTAATAAATCTTCCTAAACCTTCCCAGAGGACTTGCCTTTTCTATTTCGTCTTAAGTAGAGGTAGTGAAGGCACTGACATTTAGTAGGAAAGACAAAGTTTCTATCTGTAGAGTGAGCAAAAAGAGGTGCATTTTTCTCAGTCTAGTGTGCATCTCACCTCCGGCTCAGAGGATTGACTTTTCTGGGTTGAAGGGCAGTTTATTTTCAAGGCTCATTCAGCCTTGGCCTCTCAGCCATGGTTGCAATCAAAGATGTCTATCAGCATTAGCTGTAATTGTTTTATGATAGAGAACTGGAATGAGGCCACCAATTCATTTCCTATAGGCCACAAAGCAGACATCTAATTGTCACAATTTTCAGTCATTGCTGACCTCAGGCAATTTCATGCCGTTATCTGGAGGTTAAAAGCTCCCCATATCATTACCTGGCAATAAAGCCATCTATGCCTTTGAATTCTCATTTCTGAAAAGATCTTTGGTCTGCCTACACTTCCCCATGTGCTTACAGCAGCTGTTGGTCCCAGAACAGAGAAGCCATCGACGATGTCCATGTTTAACCAGTCCAGCTACCACCTGTCCTTATGCAGAGCTGATTTCACTGTGTGGCCTGAGGAACCACAATGGTTTTAAACCAGCTGAATCTTACCCAAAGAGAGAGCCAATATTTACAAAAACATTCCAAAAAGTAACTGCAAGGTTTTTTATTGCTGTTCTGGGGGCTGTTATCCCAGAAGCATAGAGAGTATTAGCAGGCTGCTTTCCATTGACTCCATATTAATTTGATAGTAACTTGATATTGGCTTGATATTGCATTTGGAAGCATTTACTATTTTGGGAGTGAGGGTCAGGCCATGGGTTTTATAGGTGTTTGTTTTGTTGTTTGTTTGTTTTTTCTCATAGTGAAATGTTTGCTGAATGGTTGCATTTACATTTCAGTTTTCCGTTTTCCTTAGAAAGGTGATTGAAAGACTCATAGAAAATTTCACTCTGAGAGACGATCTTGCAGACCCATGATATTGTCTTCTTCTTTACAGTTCCTCTACTGCATTCATATGATGCAACTATCAAGATTGCCTAAAACAAATTTAACTGTTTTTCAAGGTAGAAATGCTGGTATCTCTGGCTTTATTTACTAGTATTTTATTTCAAAAAGAGATCCAAGAAAATGGAAAAGTTTGAGAAGGAAGATATGCTATTGTGGAAATAAATATAGCTGGATTTGAGCTTCAAATTATTTTGGATAAAAAGACAGACTGTAGTTGACATTATATTTTCAGTTTTTCTGTAACAGGCAAAAAGAAATCCAACTTATTCATAGAATAATAGAATTCATAGAATAATATGACTTGGTTTGGAAGGGACCTAAAGACCATCTTATTCCAAGCCCCTTGTCATGGACAGGGACATCTTTCACTAGACCAGATTGTTCAGAGTTCCATCCAATCTGGCCTTGAACATCTGCAGGAATGGAGCATCCACAACTTCAGTGGGCAACCTGTTCCAGCACCTCACCACCCTCATAGCATGGAACTTCCTCCTAATGTGAAATCTAAACCTGCCCCCTTTCATTTTGGCTTTTTATTAACCCTTTGAACATGATTTCATATGTGTGTGTGTGCGTGTGTGTGTACGCGTGTGTGCATATTTATATATATATTCCAACCTGCCACAGCTCGTGGGTTGTAAGGGAAAGGATAGGGCACTGCAATAAGGACTAGGACACAGTTGAGGGTGAGGGAAGCAATGCCAAATTTATTAGGGGAAACACAGACATATATAGGGTAGTTTCAGGGGCTGGGCTCAGGCAAGGGGAGGAGGGAAGGGTTGACAGGTTAGGACTGATAGGGATTGGATAATATAAATAAGAGGGGTGGTAACATCGGGTCTCCGGGGGAAAGGACCAATGGGAGCTACCTCTGCACTGCGGCAAACTGCAGCCAATCACAGGCAGAGGAGCGGGAAAACAGGGGAGAACAACAAGTTCTGGTGGGAAAACTGTGAGGGGAGGAAGAAGACAATATGGTGGGCAGGATTTTAAAACAACAACCAGGGGTACAAACACACTAATAACTTCACAACAATAAACTGGGGAAAACTGGGAGCAACCGGGGGAACAAGAATGCAACTGTCCAGTCCGGGTATAGCCTTTTCAGGCTGTAAATGTCCATTCCAGGGATAAAAAGGTCCTTTTATGAGTTGTAAACTCTCCTCCACGCTTGGTATCTCTCCCATTCCTCTCGCTGGTGGTTCTCGTCGTCCCCAACACCAACCTATCATTATTTTAGGTCAATATTTTGTCTCTCTTATGAGTAATTAAAATAAGAGTAGAATAGCTTGTAGGAACTCTTGCAAAAAAAAAAAACAAAACAAAACAAAAAAAACACAGAAAAACCCCACAAAAAACCACCCAGAATGTCATAATAATTTTCTCTGGTTTGTTAAATAAGCATATACTTAATATCAGACATAGCACCATGTTCTTCCTCTATCTACCTTTTTCTGTTTTGCATAAGGCACTAAACAGATGACAGTAAGAAATGATTAACATCAAATTAAGAACAAATCACACACCTCTCCCCCAGAAAACAGTTTTAAGTCAAAGCCTCAGTTTTGCAACACCAAACATTGCTGAAATATTATTTGAAAGAATTAAGCTACATTGGTGTCAGCAAATGTTTAAATAGCTGGAAGGGGAGCAGGAAGGGAGGTACTAATCCACTACCTATGGATGCAAGGAGAACACAGCTGCATATAGTATCCATTCCTTGCTTATTCTTTCTGCAACCACTTCCGGAGGGAGAACGGTGGACTTGGATGTACTATTCACTAACCTAATAGGACACTTTCGGAGTGTGGGTAACAGAACCTTCTGAAGACTTCACAGCACTAATTTCTAAAATTAAAGTACACATTTACTTGATTTATTTTAATGCATTTTATTAGGTAAAAATATTCCAGGTATTACTTTGTCTTTTCTCCAGTCCACAGAGATGCTGTCTCCTTATTTATTGTCTAGAATTTATTTCTAGATTTTCTTTGCCTTTAAACATGAGTTACTGCTTTTAAAAAAAAGAAAAATGAGCAGATTAAAAACAAGAAAGAAACCTTATACCTTTTTAGAATATAAATAGGTATAAGATTCACATCTAATAGCTCAGCCCACTGAAACTGAACTTCTACAGCAAAACAGATATGCCACAATACAGCATTCAAAACATTAGAAGGAGTTATAATTGGATTACTAAATTATATATTTATTTTGAAAATATTTACTATCTCATCCCAGAATAAATTCTTTATAACTTTTAATGGAAAAATAGAAACTCCAACTAATTTCTCCTAATCCTATGCTAAATGATTTCTGGTTGACAGTGATGAATCAAGAGTCAGAAATCAGACTAAAAAGTGGTTTTAGTGTCTCCAGTCACTCTTAATCTGGTCTTTTTTCTCCTGTGCTTCCTCTCCACCTTGTTCTCTGTCAGAGGCATAGAAATTGAAGGCTGGATGGTTTTTCTTGAACCAATTTTTTAAAAAGTATAAGTAGCTTTAGGTGTCACTGTATTTTGAGTTGCTGAAGAGTGAGAAAAGGGAAGAGTGTGAATTCAGCTTCTCAGTCATTTTTAAGAGAGTAAAAAGGATTCCTATTGATTTCATCAGCAAGGTGTTCAGAAGTCTGATATAGCAGCACTGTATAACAGATGGGAACAAGAAATGCTCATTTTCCTACCTCAAGCCTTATCTCTTGAATGTTCTTCTTGCTTGAAATTTGAGACTAAGTCTCTGAGCTTTCTCTAGTTCAGAAAACTCATCCTGGTTTAGATTTAGGATGTGCTAAAATATATCTTAATTAATAATCATAAAACAAGAAAGATGAGAAGGAGTGATAGAGACATCTAAAGGGACTGTCTTTACTATGTCACCTGGATCTCAGGAACGCATGTGAAGTCTTGGCAGTGACCTGAGCGAAAATAACGGTGTGCTTTATAATGCTAGCATAAGTTGTGCTCACTTAAACTTTCCACCCCATCTATTTTCTGACCTTCTAACCCAGAGTGTTGCATCATTTATTATTAAAGATGCTCTGGGGTTGCAAGTGTCTAAGATTTTGAGCCTGTAAATTGTAATTAACATTCCTAATTTCCACTCACATAGGCAAAACCTGTCACTTCCGAGTTGAAAGACTCTTTCCATGACTTCAGTATTTATTTCATTAAGCTCACTAGCAACAGAGTATATGTAAAAAAAAAAAAAAAAAAAAAAAAAAAAGACACTGAACCAGGAACCATGTTTTATACTAGGAAGATCATTGGTTTCCTTGTCAGGACTGAAAGGATATGTATTTGTTGTTTTTCCTTGTCTTTATTTTGCTTCCTACAAACACAAAAAGTCCCGCAATGATCAGTGAAAAATGGGATCTTCTCTCAGTGTAGTGATTATTAGACTTCCCCTCTGACAGCATGGACTGAGCATCAGAAAAAAGATTCTTCTGCTACTCATTTAAGAAAATGAACCTGATGCTTCACATTTTGGTATTTATGCAATCCTTTATATCCAGATAAAAGCAGGTATGAAATGTAATCAGTTCAGTCTTGTTCTCTTATGTCTGTTATATACAGACATAAATCATGCATGAGTTGCTTAGTAGGGAAGAATCAAGTCTGAAATATCCATGTTTTATGAACTTCTGTAGTTTTCTGTGAGTCAAAATTAGGCTGGGAGGAAAAAAACCCCAATACTTCAAGGAACTTCAAGCAGGTAATTGTTCCAATCTGTTGCGTAATGTATCGCATGAGCTTTGTCAGCAGTGATCTGAAACTCTACCTACCCAGGTTCTCAGTCCTTTGGCATTAATCATCTCTGTTCTGGGACAACGTTAACCATCACCTTCCTTGGCCTCCCCAAACACAGAACAGATTAGGAGTGCGTGAGTAGTTTTTTAAGTAGCACGAGACAAATGTAGGTGACACAGTACAAGTTACTGCCATACAAGTCACAGATTTCCTGGGGGTATGGATGACCACAGTCTGTTCTACTTCTCATATATGTGAAAGTAAATTTTGAAGAGTGGGAGGTGAACTAGGAGATAGGAAATGAGAGGGCGGAGACTCAGCCTTCCTTTGGAGTCTCTTTCATGGAAGTAGCTGAGCATCATACCTTATAAAATATTCATCACATTGTTTGAAGAATAAAGCAACATGTATGTGTCTGCTCCCAGCCTTTAGGAAAGAGAGGAATTCCTCATGGATATGATTTATATTCATTGTGTAAGCTTCTGTGTGGTTGGCAAGTCAGTGAGAATAAAGATCACGTGAAAAAATGGTTTGAAAAAGATGTTCTGTGTTGTAGCTCACAGCTCTCATTGTGATGCAGAAATCTGATTTATTTTCATACTTCACTAATAAGACTCTCTAGTGAGAGGGATGTTAATCTCCACAGACTGCTCTTCCCCTTGAAAAAAAAATATTCCTAGAAGACATTTTTTAATGAGCTATAGGAACAGCATATCCTTATCTATGCCACATATTAAAATGAAGACAGATAACTTCTGAAGACTATTTTACTGAATGTTAAAAAGGAACAAATATTCAAAAATAAGGAGTGCTTGCAGAAATATTCGAACATATTACTGCCTTTAAATTCCAAAATTTTCCTTCTGACTCGCTTTCTGCTTTACCCTGCTAGGTGGGAGTAGGAAGAGTAAGAAGGTCTCAGAAACAGCAGTGACTGAGACAGTGGCACATTGCCACACTGTCCCTGCCTGTTATTCAGTCCTCCCCACACACTAGACTTCAGTAGCTCCAGATATTTCATAATTTATTTGATAACAGTCTTTTCTGTGCTGTCCTGTTAAATTTTCTTCACATGGAAATAAAGACATTTTTTAATTTTTAACATCAGACACTTTCACAAGATAAGGTCATTTTCTTTGTAATTTTTTTCTTTGTTGATTATATCCTATACTCTACTCAGCCATCTTTATCGAATTTAATGAAAAAGTCTAGGTGACCATATTTTTGATCATGCCCTTAATCTTCTCTTCCAAGCAGTGCCTTATGCTGTCCTTAATCCCGGGATAACTAAACTAACTTTTTTCACATAATTTAGCTTCTGTCATCCTTCAAACTTCTCTTATCAAAATCTGTTTTACTCCCAAGGCTAAACCTTTTTTTTAGGATATAACTAGGTCTTCTCTCCTAGTTAAAATGCATTTTCAAATGACAAAGATGATGTGGATCTCCTAAAGATCAGTATTGCCTCACAGATGTATATTTGGGGATATTTGGGGATATATAAGCACATGATTCTTGACTTGGTACCATTCATCATAATGACACATACCATAAGCTGACCTATGTCAGAGTTAGCATCAGTGACATGGACTTGGGAATGTGATTTCTAGTGGTGACTGGTTTTTTCTAGTAGTTCCTCATGGTCACCATGGCTACCTAAATACTCTTTTGAATTCGGGATGGTGACATGGTCCCAGTCTATGGTTATCCTCAAGTAGAGGAAGAACGAAATCCTTCTATAATTATTTCCACTGTCAGACAGCTGCAATTCTAGTTCTATTCTTCCACTGTAATTGGAATGATAGAGCAGCTTGCTTTGGGAAAACTTATTCTGTAGACACAATTCTGCAGACGTAAATATTCAGTAATAACTATTAGGAGCTAATATTTTTAACAGAAAATGTCATGTTGGGAAGAAGAGATATTGTTTGTATAATCAGAAAGAATCCGGGTCTAACCAGATTGTGGTCTTTAAAAATATGGCCAAAATAATTACCTGCTTCAGAAATGTTCTGCTTGGTGACACTTTTTTATGCCTTTTCCATGTAATATATTGCTATTTGCACTGTCATTAGACCTTGGCCATGGTTCAAGGCTCTCTTACACTAGGTGGTATATGAAAAAAGAATAAGAACTCTCTTTCCCAGGGTGTTTACAATGTATGTTTAAGATGAGACAGCAACTGGAAACAGACAGGGGAGTGCAAGACTGAGGCAGTACTGATCAATCCGCTGGGCCATGATCTCAGCAGTACCTAATTAGTGTTTGTTTTGTGCAAGCAGCCCAACAAGAGAGAGTTTTGAGGAGACTTTAAAAGAATTTATAGGCAGTTTTGAAGTAGTGAGAGAAAGCATAGAAACAGATGTGCATCTATTATAAAGTGTCAAATTCATAAATGGGGAGATAATAATTATGTTGCATTTGAAAAATTTTCTGTAGTGCCAGGGCGATGCAACAGGCAGTCTGAACTGCAACTCTAGCACTTAACCATAGAAGGCCTTGGCACAAATAATTTTGGCACAAAAAACTTTCAGAGTTTTATGAAACATAGAAGTTTACAGAGGAGGTTCGTTTCAACTGTCCTGTTCTGTAGAAGGCCCTGTCAGCTGTAGAATACCTGAAAGCCTCTGCAAGATATTCTGCCTGAAAACGGGATGGCATTATCCTCTTTATTCTAGAATTTCACCAAAGTGATATGCCCAGGCGTAAATTTTATTATGTATAAAAACAAAATTGGAGAATTGTGGTTCCATTTTCAGTCCAAGGAGCAGATCTCTAGTTTCAGAATAATAATTTTAGTGACAGTTAATTGATTAAAAAAAAAAAAAGAAACAGCCAAATGTTTATACAAAAGCAAAAATACAGAAGAAAGAATTATGCATGCCCATAGGTTCGTTAGGCAACCTGTTCCAGTCTTGTCACCCTCATAACTAAAAATGTCTTCCCTATATCTATCTATATCTACACTCCTTCAGCTTAAAACCACTGCCAGTTGTCTTGTCAGTACAGACCATGGTAAAAAGTCTTTCATCATCATTGATATAAACCTCTTTTAAATATTGGAAGACCATAAGATTATATCCCTTTTTTTCTCAACAAAATACTACATACTACAATTTTATGGAAAATGTGTTTTCTAATTTTTTTCTTAGTGCTTTTCTGGTTTACAGCTGTGTCAGAGTGACAGCCTTTGGGAAGCTTCAATTTTTTGACAAAAAAAAGTCACCACAGAAGATTTCGTGAGCCCTTTGTATGCAAGCTACATGATAGCTATAGAAGAAAAAAGGAGGCTCCCATCACTACAGAGATTGAAGTGCATATTTAAAGGCATCAAGTTCAACAAAATAGGACATATTAGTCATGTAATGTAAAAATTCAGATACTTGTCCACTAATATTTACTCCACACTGAGATTTAGCTTATTCAATATCAGTGCAATGTGTTCACCTTAAAAATTGTTAAAAAGCGTACTGGGACTTCTGAACTTCAACACTAAATTTTGAACTTGCTGGCGGTATAACTGTTATCACAGAAAAACTGAAATTGTTTGTCAGCTGAAGCCTGAAAAAAATCAGTTACACTTCCAAGAATAGTGGACATTTTGTGATTTTTTTGCTGTGTGCTGAGGTGAAAATTTTTCCAGCATAACTATTATATACTTCAAAAAGAACACAAGAGTGTTATATAAAGAAGACAGGGGGAAAAAATTAATTTTATTGCAGATATTTATTCTTCCTGTTTGAAGCTCAATTTAAATGTGCTAATTTCTTTGAATAAAAATAAAAAGCTAATTTAATGTTACTGATCAGGGAAGCATTTTTATTTCTAACTGAAAGAATTATAGCTCATCTTTAATAGAAACAGTAAGTAAAAGTAATTATTCATGCATGCTTGCCATCTCATTAGGCATGATGATGTAAAAAAGTATCCAATAAAAACTCTAAGTAGGTTGTGGGTTGGTTTTTTTTTTTTTTTTGAAAGGTTAGACTGAATAAGGTTTATTATTTCCATTAGGTTTTAGAATTTGATTATTCAATCAACCTAGTTCAATCCAGGAAGTCACTTATTGTCCATCAATTTAGTGATGCTCTTTGGTTTCTGACATGATTGTTTAATGAGAAAAAAGGTTCTAAATAAATAAATAAATACATAAATAAATTAATAAGACTGTTAGTTTCTTTCAGCTTCACTTTCTTCTCTGGCTTGTGTCACTCTTGCAGCAAATCTCACATGCAGAGGAGGTGCAGAATACTAAAAAATATGAGCAAGCCAGAAGAGCCAAGGCATACTGGTAGTTTTCCTTTAGTAATTATCAGTCTTGTCAAGTGTAAATTACTAATTTTGTTTCTTTTACATTTAAAGGTAACTTTTTATAATTTCTGCAGTCTTGAAGAATTATTCTGGAAATGGACTTATTTCTTTTCTCCTAGTCTAAAAAGAGCATACAATGGGACTGTAAGCATATTAGGAGAGTTCTTACCTACCAGTTCCCAAAATATTTGTGATTGGTTCATATGAGCCAAAAATCTTTATAAGGGAATGCATATAAGCTTTACTTTACATAACTGAGATACTGGCTGCTTAAGATTTGTTTTTTCAAAAGTCCTTGAAGTGGCTAAATTGTGCTAAAACTAATAAAACTTTAAAGTGCCTAAATAATCTTGTAGAACTGTTCCAATGAGGCTCTGAAATAGTCACGGGCTATATGGTCTGAACTTGATAGGCAATGGCATATTAATAACAACACTTGCAATGTCCATTTACAGGCAAGCATTCATGGTTTCTTAACTTAGGTTTATTCTGAGGAAAATTGATAACACAGCAATAGAAATTTTGGGAGTCCACCCTGTGGTTACAACAGGAGATCTGAGAGGGAACCCTAATCTGTTTCTGTGTCTTGAGCTAAGCACTTCTGCCATGGGAAGTAGATCTATTGAAGCTGCTAGTCACTTTTGTTGATTCTGAAGTCTGGAATGGGGATGAGATGAAGAAATGGGGTAAATGAACTCATTTGGTCACTCTCCACTTGCCTGTTGTACAGCTCTGGGGACCTCCTATATAGTTTAATTCAACTTGCCCTGAGTGCCAGAGCTGAATAAATACAATGGTCTAAAATCAAAGTGCTGAAGAGAATTAGGATCTCATGTAAATCGTAAGCACCATATAAGATGCTGAGAATGGAAGGAGTTCACCTGTTATATTTTGCCAAGCTACATTTCTGAGTAAACTAAGTAGCAGTCAAAGTCTGAGTGAGAAAAATTGACTCTTTAGAATAAACTTCAGCTGTTTTGTTCCTTATTGTGTTATTAGGAACATATTCAAATCTAGGGTCTTGGATTTTGGAAAGAGAGTAAAATGAACTTTTTTTCCTTTCAAGAGGCTGAGATTAACAAATTTTCCAAACTGCTTGTGGAATGTGGCTTGGGATTTTTTTAACTAATCTTGTCCTAGTTACAACCTCACTTCATTTTGACTGTTTTGGAAGATATATTTAAATAGAAGAGGAAACCTCATGTTTTGAAAACTGGCAAACCTGATGTTTTGAAAACTGGGATTTCATTCAGCTCCTTCCTAGATCAGCTTTCCAATCCCTCTTTTTCGTAAAGTCTCCATCAGTTGGTCCTTTTACATTTGGATTTAGAATTTACTTTGCTTATTCTAGAGGATTGCAGCTAAAACAGAGACACTGTTTTCAATCCAGGCTTTGATGTTCAGGTGATAAAAATTTCCAACAGGGTTGATCGAAATCAAATTTCCACTTCTACCATGTCGTTGAAAGGGTATCAGAATTCATCACTAGCCTTTGGATCTGGTCTTGTATTAATATGAATCTTAAAACCTTCTTAGAACTCTGTAAAGAAATTTCAAGTTACATTGACAATCTGTTAAGAATTATCTTGGTTGAAGAAAAAAAACCTATTTTGATTTCTTTGATTTTTAATCCTTCCTGGTTTCCTTTTTTTTAATTGATATACCACTAAATTTGAAAATTAAATTTTATTGCATGCATATTAGCACTAAGTGAAATAGTTCAATAGCAAATTGCTTACTATACATGCATGTGAATACATTTGTCAAAATTTTAATTATCATTAGCCTTGAGAAAACTCTATGAATAAAATGAAGCTTGTCACAGACTCCCTATGAATATTTTCAGTCTTTGTGCAGTTGTTGACAATGAGGCCTGCCTTTCATTGAGTATTAATAAGATTAAAATAGTAATAATTAAAAAAAAACTTGCTTGTGCTTTCCTAATGTTGATGTCTTCCTGCAGTTACAACTGAAGAGTTTTCTGTTTCAGTGGATCACAACTGACATAAGCAGCAAGAGTGCAACAGTCTTCATTTTTCTTATTCAGTGCATCCCAGCCATGGTCTTAACTATCACTGTTAGGAATGGCAAAGAGTTTCTCATGATTGAATCTAAAACACCAGGTGGAAGTTTCTCTTTTTTTTCTATGCATTGAGGGATGTCGTTGATGTAGGGAAGTCAAACTTTCTTAATGTATGATATATACTGTAAAAAGCATTGTACTCCATCAACACTTGTGCCAGCCTTAGTCATTTTTCATATGTTTGGTTTGTGATCAGTGCACAGGCAGCTGGGTAGCACATGAACTGGGCTGGTACTAGCACGCTATAGAAAAATTTTTCCCAGAGCTACACATATGATAGTTTCCTATCCAGATCTAATTAAAGCATATTTTGCAGACTTCATCTGGATGCCCTGTTTCCTCTGTTCTTTTTCAGGAGTCAGCTGCATGGGGCTTGATGCTGAGCTGACATGTACAGATTTTGTGCAATGTTTGGGCTTCATATCACAGTAAAAGTTGGTGTACCACTTCTTACAGAGCATCCTGTCTGACTATAAGTAGACATAATCCAGCATTCATTTGTTCTTCCAGCTATAATCATTTTAATTAGAAAAATACCGTGCCTCACTTGGTCCACGTTTCACCACTAACTATCTCGATGTTATAGTACTGCTTGTTACTTCATGAGTATCCTGGTAGGCCAGGCAAGGAAGCTGCTCTTTGAAGTTGCTGCTTTGGAGCTGCTATTAGGTTATCAGAGAATAGCAACAAAAAAACCAAAACAAAACAAAATTAAAAAAAAGCTTTCATTTCAGTTTCTTTGCAAAACTATTCAAAAACCAGTAGAATTTGTGAAACCACAGAGATGAGTGACTGCAGGTGTGATTTCAAAGGTGCTGTGGGGAACATGATTGTACTACTCAAAAGTGAGAGCTTAATGAACTGCAGTGGGTTGACCCAGATGGGATGCCAGATGCCCACCAAGGCCCTATCACTGCCCTTCTCAGCTGGACAGGGGAAAGTATAACAAAAGGCTTGTGGATTGAGATAAGGACTGGGAGAGATCACTTACCAGCTACTGTCATGGGCAAACCAGGCTTGACTTGGAGAAATGAGTTTAATAATTGCCAATCAAATCAAAGTAGTATGATAAGAAATAAACCCAAATCTCAGAAACTCTTTCACCACCCCCTTTCTTCCTGAGCATAATTTCACTCCAGAACTCTCTCCTTCCTTCCTCTACATCAGCACAGGGGGCCGGGCAATAGAGGCTGTGAGCTGTTCATCACTTGCTGTCATTGCTGCTCTATCCACTTCAGGGGGAGGATTCCTCACACTCTCTCTGGCTCCAGCATGGCATCCCTTCCATGGGAGACAGTCTTTCATTAATTTCTTCAATGAATTCCTTCCAAGGGGCTGCAGTTCTGCAGCCAGCAGAAATGCTCCAGCATGGATTCCTCCTATGGGATGCAGTCCTGTAGGAGCTTCCAAAGTGGGTCCCCCACGAGGTCATAAGCCCTGCCAGTAAACCTGCTCCAGTATGAGCTCCTCTCTCCTCGGGGCCACAGGTCCTGCCAGGAGCCTGTTCCAGCATAGGCTTCCTGTGGGTTTACAGCCTCCCTCAAAGACACTCTTCTGCTCTGGCATGAGATCCTTCATGGGCTGCAGGTGGATATCTGCTTCACCATGAGCCTCCATAAGCAGGATGACAGCCTTCTTCACCATAGTCTTCACCAGGGGCTGCTAGGGAATCTCTTCCCAGAGCATCTCCTCTCACTTCTTCTTCACTGGCATTGGTGTCACATATTCTCACTCTTCTTTTCTCTGGCTACAGTTGTTGTGCAGTGAATTTTTCATCCTTCTACAATTTGTTATCCCAGAAGTGCTACCTCTCTTGCTGATGGGCTTGACCTTGGCCAACAACTGGTCCCTCTTGGAGCTGTCTGTCATTAGCATGGGCAAAGCTTCCAGGAGCTTCTCAGGGAAGCCACCTCTGTAGCCCCTCTGCAACTAAAACCTTGTCATGCAAACCCAATACACAAACCAAAGTCATAAGACTGCAAGTGACCATTCCTGCTGTAATCATCTCTGTTAGGTGGAAAAAAAAGTGATGTTATTCTCACTTTCTTGTTAGATGTTCTATTTAGCTAATGCTCTAAGGAATTTCAATTCAGGCCAGCAGGTTGTCTGCTGTGCAGCGATTGTATTTCTATTACATGAACCAGTTTGTTTGTTGTCCTAAACTGCTGGACAGCAAGGATTTTCTTGCTTCTACGTGACCTAGGACCTATGAGAACATAGCTACTGCTGAGGAGAATGACTGATGACATACTGTTGTAACAGCAATGACTGGAGACAGATCTGTCTGAAGCAGTGCGTGAGGACAATGTACATTTCTTGAAGCTTTTAAATTAAATCATGTGCACTGCATGCTTCATGGGAACCGTGCTCATTTAAAAAACATTCACTCCCCAGAACAGCATAAGCAATTCGTCTACAGGCTAGCAATGTTTTACCTGTTGTTGTTTTTTAGACAGAAGATCAATAAATATGAGTAACTTGAAAAACTAACAACCTTTTGATGTCCACTGTTGAGGAGAGTTGGAGAATTGACTTTACATTGAGGTAGTCACAGGAGAAAGTTGATAGCTGCCTTTATTAATTACTGGTATCAGTGGGTAGCAACTGGGAAATAATGGTGCTTTATATAACCATTCCCACCTTCAGTGTCAAGTCTCTAGACTTCATGTAGCTCATTTATGTCTGATAAGCCAGATAAGTTGTCCCAAATTGCTTCTCTGTTATGAATAAACAATCAGAATGCCTTTTGGCAATCAATACCTTTCTTCAGCACCAGATGAGAGACAAAAGAGTACTTATTAAGGATGCATGAAAATAAATTGGTAGCACATCTCTATACTCGTAAGGCTGACCTTTCTAATTGCACATCATTCCAGGGAAGCATCCGTTTGTGTCATGGTACCATAAATTGATCTGCCTCTGGCCTATTTGTTTCTTTATGAGGGATTTTGATAAATAAAAAAAATTATTTGGCGTTACTGTTACTGTTCTCATTGGAAGCTGCTGAAATGTTAAACAGTTTTGAAAATATTGGTCTACAAAGTCAGTGCTCAAGTGCTTTGCTGGTCTAGAGTGTTATTTACAACTACCTTTGTAGTATCCTGTGCACATAATCATAGAAAATAATTTTTTAAAAGTCTATTGTTTTAGTATTTATATTCTCTGTCCTGTTATAATACTCATTAACATGGGATGTATTAATATAAAATACAGTCCAATAGTATATGATATAAAAAAACCATTTTGTCCTTTTTGGGGAACATTTGATATATTATAGAGTGCTATGATTTTTTTTTAAAATATGCAGTGAAATACTAGTTTTTAATTGGAGTGAGGGACACACTGGGGAAAACAACAAAATAACCTGAAATTTTATTAAAAACTAAAAAAAATTACACGTGTCAATTGTATTTCAGTCTCACTGGCAACTCTCCTAACTCAGCAAGACTTCTAACAAGAGACTAAAGCTGCTTGTTCAATTACATGCCTGGGAAAAGAAAAAGACACTCATTTATTATTGTGTGTGCAGTTAATTATTATTTCTTTGTTGCATATTTCCTCGATGTGCTCCCAGGTGCAGTTTAGAAGTGAATAAGGAATCCTTGCTTCACTGAATTACACTGTAATTTTGCCACTGGCTTCACTCAAGAAGTGTGTCACAGGTTTTCCCAGAAAAGCACAAGTGTCAAATCTGATTAGTGAGATTTCACTTTGATTTTTGCTAGGTTGCACAAATCCTAATATGTATAAATATTGTGAAAACTGGGCCTGGATTTTCACCCTAAATACAGTAATAGTGGTAATCTGCCTAACAGAAATGTGTGATATCAAAATGAAAAAATTGCTGAAATTAATGTAAAATGGCACTGACAAACCAAATGTATAATCACAAAACCATCGAGTGCAGGTAAAAACTATTAATCCCTCTGAATATAATTCACAGTAAGCTATTTTTGATAGTCATGGTTCAAAAAATTGCTAGAAACAATGAAAAATATTCAGAAAAATGCTACATGAATAAGTGACAGAATCGAGAACTTACCTTATTTTTTTTTATTCCAGATGTAGTATTAGAAATAGAAATACATATGCTTACATAAATGTATTTAATAAAATTATTTGTAACAGATAACTCTTAATAGACAAAATGCTAGAAAACAGATTCTAGTAAATTTAGACTAGAAACTACTTTTAATGAGAGCAATAGTTAGCGATAATTATTATAAATTGCAACATAATTACTTAATAGGGAATGAAGCTGCACTCAATTACATGATTTTATTTTTTTTTTTTTTAAATTTTGTTTATCTACAAAGTAGGATGTAGTTTAAAACAAATAAGGAAACTAATATGTGAATTGCTATGAAGCCTTTTGGTATACTGTAAGTGAGCAAGCAATACACGCAGTCTATTAAAATAACTACTAAATGACCTGTTTAGGGTTTGGGTTTTTTTTTTGATTTGGGTAACACTTGCTACTTTGAAAATACTTTGAAAATCATTTTTCAAATGATTTCTCACAAAAAATTAGGCTGTAAACTGCTTCAAAGTTAGTTGTTCCATCTTCCAAATTCTCTATACCTCTTGCATGTGGTTTCATAACTAATATCAAATATTGAAATAATTATTTGGATAAAACTAGTACATTTGAGTCTTCCATTGATAATCCCAAATTATATTAATATTCCCATATGCAGAAGAAAATTTTATATTAATATTCCCATATGCAGACCCAATTTTAAGATGGTGTAAAGCAATCTACAAAACTTCATAGAAAAATGTTTGTGAAGAACTGTATCACTTGCCTATCAAACTAACTTTTGAAAATAAAGGTAGGCACCAACATATTAGTCGATAGCATTTGTATATTCTTGGTTACATTTGAATGAGAAGGAGTCATTATGTCGACTGAAAGGACACCCAGGCTTTTTTTTGACAGAGGGAAAGAATTTTAGCTTTTTAACACATGTAAATTTGTCACATCCAACATCCACAAGGAAAAAACACAAACAAAAAATGATCAACACAGTCCAGAAATCTAAGTCAGACTTAATATTAGAATGGTATCTATTGTTATTAACTGTTCCTGAAGTAGATCTACACATTTTTCTGGAGTTGTGCATTTCAGAAAAAGATGTTAATAATCCTGTCACAGCTTCAGATAGTACAAAGTCTATCTAAATGTCATGTCAGCATATATTTATAAAAAAATCTTTTACAAATAAGTATAGCATTTTTTTAACTTTTCTTCTAGGAAAATAATAAAATAGTAGCCTAAATCCTCAGAAACAAAGAGACTATAAAATTGTGGAGGGTGCTTGCTATTTTCTAATAGTTGCATTTGGTACATTGTAAAATTATATTTATTTAGTAGTACCATGATTTTAGCTAAACTTGTTAATATATTATAGTCCTTTGGTGGGATTACTTTCAAAGATATCTGTAATATAAGAAAGTAATATTACATATTCACTTTTGCATATAAACATATTGAAGTATAGCTAGAAGTAAGTAAATAAAAATAAAGATATTAAATAGTCCAATATTTCCTACACTTAACTTGTACTATAGGTGTTCTGGATCACTCAGCACTGGAAGACAAAAACCACCATGAAATTATTGTATCATCTCACATGTATGATATTAGTGAGTTTTGCTGAGCCTCTGAGGATCAACAGCTAAAGAAGGCATAAGGCATAGTAGAGAAACCAAATAGGTTGGCTGTGATAATGTTAGTCATGGCAAGAGTGGATTCTGTAATAGAAAAATAGAGATAAGAGCAGCAAATTCTTTGGAGTACATGATATTCATCTAAGAAATCACAAGAAAATGAGTAATAAGTATTATCTTCTAAAGGATATGACTTTCTCTTAAAATTATCTCCTCTCATACAACGTTCCCAATGAGCTTTGTTAACCCCCTTGACTTTCTAATAATGTTATGAGATAGTGTAATAGTATCCAGTATGCTCTTACAGGACTGAGAAAACTGCCTTTTCCTGAAAATTTTGCCTCTGAAAGGGTAGCATGTAAGTGTTTAACCTGCTCAGGGGAAGCCAAATCTTTTTGGTTTTTTTCCCTAGGAGAAAGATATTTCTTCATACATTTATATTTACAAGGCAATTTACAACAGCAGCAGAAAGAACATCAGAAAATCTCATGAAAGAGGAAAAGAAAAAGTAGTCAATAAGGGCACAGATGAACTAGATAAATGTAATGCTCAGCAAACCATTATTCCAAATAGTCTGCAGAGCTCAGCAGAATCATGAAGTCCTTGTATTGGCCTATTCATATTAAATGTGAAATGTTATTTATCGAAGTCACATTCAAACAATGCACTCTACATATAATTGCTGTGACTTTACTTATTTTGCTTGAGTTTTGTTTGAAGACCAGCCTAGGTAGCATGAAAATTTTAAAAGCATATTTTAATTTGTTGCATGTGAAGTATTTCCTGGGTGAAACTCCTGTGTACAGAGGTAAAAAAAATTCCTCATGAGTATGGTACCCCATACAGGGTCTTGGCATAACTCTGTCCAGAGGAGGACACCCTGCTCTGAGTTCCTTCAGATGCTGCTCGAACATGTAGTGTGTGTTTATGTTTATGTTTGGTCCACCTCAAAGAAAAGTGAGAAGTCCAAACTCATGTTGATGTCACAAAGAATTTCTCTGTTTGATTCAGCTCTGCCGTTTCCAGAAACGGCTTTATTTATTTATTTATAAATTTATTTTGTATGTCTCCTCCTCCACCCAAGTGGCTTCTTGTTTCTCTTCCTGAAAAGTTAATTTTCCCAATTTATTCTCTTATGTAAGCTGCCTGTCTCCTTCCTCTAGACTAAAAGCTTTTCAATCTGCTTTGGAGACTTCACTTCGCAAAATGTATTATATGACAATTGCATCAAGTATGAACACTCCCTCCCACTTAGAGTGAAAATACTTTCTCTGTCACTGCCACAGCTGTTTCTCAGGTTTGTCTGAGCTGTGATCATTCACTGTAATCTCTGAAGAATTGTTTCAACCTGATGAAACTGGCCCCTTGTTTGTTCATTTTGTTTTTCTTCTGACAACTTTTAAATAAAAGCTTGTGGACCAAAAAACCCCAAACACTTTAAAAAGTAAGTCTGTATGAAATTTCTGTTGTTTTTCCTGCTGATCTTTATTTCTGAGTAGGTAGATTGAACAAATGTGTTTTGATGGGTTGACATGGAAGACTGAGGCCTGAAGAAATGAACTCATGACTCAGAATACAAACACAGGCTGTTTCCTAGCCTTTATCTTTGAATTGGCAGTAGGGTAAAAGGAAAAATACCCATGGATAAATATGTCCAACATTTTTTTTGCAGAAAAAATTAACATTCATTAAAAATCCTGCAATTGACTGGGATGCGTGATTTAATAAACTTTTGAGATAAAACCTTCAGGTAGACTTTGAGCTAGACCTTCAGTCTTCCATTTGCATCATAGCCATGTGGCGATTGTTTTGAATGTGCACAGTTTTCTGTGCCAGTATGGCAGATATTTCACACAGTGAGATCACTGCAGTAAGAGTCTTTACAATGCAATTATAAGTTAATATTTTTTTTTTCTATTTGAATTTTCAAGATATGTATAGATATTATTAAATAGAAATACTTCACGATAACTTTATGGAGTTTTTCCACATTTTCCTGTTCCTTCCAGCCTGCAGCCAATAGTTTATACAAAGTTTACTTTATTATTAACCTTATCAATAGAACATCTTTTACTTGCATCCCTAAGAAGAAAATGTGACACAATACATACACCTTGAGTCATGAAATTGAGAATCAAACATCTCCAGAATTTGAGCTCAGATTTTGTTTCCACTTATTATTAGAGTAGCACGCAAAAAAAACCCCAAAAAACCAAAAAAAACCCAACAAGAACAAAAAAATCTTAAACAACAACAACAAAACCCCAAACATTCAGACAAACAAAAAAATGAGTAGATCAGCCTCTCTGATTCTATTTTCTGTTTTAAAGTGTGGGAGTGAAAAGTAACGCTAGGTACACAAACACTACCAGATCGCACAAAATTTTAATTTTCTCAATAATTTTTTTGAGATCCAGAACTGAAAAAAATTAAAAACATTTTTACCAACTAGAATTCTTGCAGGATAAGTATGTAAGTTGAAATATTTAGGTTGATAATGTCAAAAGATATGGATAGAATGGAAATGGATTGTTTGACTTAAAAGATATCCTGACACATCAGCAATTAAAAAAAAATGAATCCTAACATTCATTTGAATAGGAAATGCCTACACAGTGAGTGTGTAAGAACTTCTGATATTCAAATTTTGTGGATTCCTTACATGAAGCAAACCATGTAGTATGGTCCTCTTCTGCAAAACAAAATTATAATAACTTCTTATGGAGATGTATGTTTAAGGATAACCATGGTCTATAATATCAGGCACTCAAATATTATGGTTATATTAAATGACTAAAACATAAACTGTTATAGAGACAGTTGCTGTAAAATTCTTAACTGAATTCGTAACGTATCATGCAAGGAAGTCTTCATATACATCATGTTTTGGGAGTTTTCTGTCAGTTCCATCTCTTCTACTCTAATCATAAAAACTTTTCTTCCTGCTCTCTGATAATGCTTTGAAGCCTATCCAAAGTTGTTACATATCCACTAGAAGGAAACTAAGCTCTCTGTTGCCACCTACAATGTAGTTTACTTTATCTGTTGAATGTCCTATAATATTACCACTGGTACAGGTAATGATGCAGTACCTTAGATATAAACTAGGCCATTAACTTTCAAAGGATCTAAAATAGGAGGGCTAGGCATGGTATCTTGTTTTAGATTCAGTCTTACTATGTTTTGTAATGTCACTGTCTATCCATGGATTTCAGGTGTTGTGTGTAGGACTTTTGCACGTGATTAAGAGTCACATGTACACCCAGAAACAGTCAAAACTGAAACAGGAAAATGAATGTACAAGCATACATATTTTTTTATGGATTTGCTTAAAGCCAGTTGTTGGTAAAACAGGTTTTCTATGATAAATGAAGAATCCCATCTTCGATCAGTCCTTTACTAATTTAGAAACACTCTTTCTGCAGGGCTGTCCTCCAGTATCTCATTCACCTGTCTGTGTATACATCCAGGGTTGCCCCATCCCAAGTGCAGAATCCATCATTTGTCTTTGTTAAATGTCATACCATTGGTGGTTGCCCAGTCCTCTAATTTGTCAAGGTCTTTCTGCAAGGACTCTTTGAGGGAGCCAACAGGTCCTCCGAATTTAGTGTCACTGGCAAACTTATTAAGTATCCATTTGAATTCTGCATCCAAGTCATTTATGAAGATGTTGAAGAGCACAGGGCCTAAGATGGAGCCCTGTGGAACCCCACTAGTGACAGGTCACCAGTCTGATGTCACCCCATTCACTATTACCCTCTGTGCCTGAACCAGTTGCTCATCCATGGCATGATGCTTTTATCCAGCTGTCCAACTGTATGCTAGACATTTTTTTTCTGAAAGGCTACTGTAAGAGATGGTATCAAAAGCTTGACTGTAATTCAAAAAGATTACATCAGCTGACTTCCCTTTACCATCTAGGTGTGTTACCTTGTCATAAAAGAAAATTGAGTTTCATAAGCAAGACTTCCCCCTCGTGAACTGTGACCAATTGCTGCTAGCAATCTTTACTGCTAACAGCTCCTGTCCAACTCACCAGCAGGCATGGCTGGACAAGCCCCCCCGTTTAGTCTTTGTATCTTTGGACACGCTTCAGCCAGCACGGCTGTGAGTCACTGCATTGCCTGGGCACAAGCAGGGAGGTCTGGCTCCTGCAAAGAAGGTTAAGGCTTTTTCTGAATTATCTTTTCTTGACTGAAATTTAATGTCTTTAAGATAATGAACAGTAATGATTTCTTGTTTAGATATTGCTATTAGCCTATTGTGCTTTTTTGCTAGGTTGCATAATGATGTGTACAATATTTTAAACAGATCTCAGTATAACTGTTGCAAAGTGGTAACTTTGAGAATTCAAAAGGTCAGAGTTCAAAACAAGTATTGTGGTTTTGCCATTGCATTACATTTTTACTTTTATGCTTGTAAACTGTGTGCTGCAGCATCTTACAGAAGTGTAGATGTTTTGGGAAACTCAAGGGAGAAGAGACATAATAATAATAATAATTAGTAAAAGGATGTCTTCTCTGGGGACATAATTAAAAGCCAATTGAACTTTCTAGACTCCAAATCTTGGCATCCCTCATACCAAACATTGTCTGTATATTCCTGCAACACAGCAATATGTGAATAACAATGCTTTATGTGAATGACTGTAACATGCTTAGCCTGACCTCTTTTGATCTTTACAACTCCAGTAAAATGGAACTTTACTCATTTAAAGAATTTGATGTCAATTCTCTACAGTTGTACAGTCAGTAACAAGCTTGAGGAAAAGCAGGTGGCTGAGTCTCTTGTTCCCGCTGTTTTGAAGAGCAGCCTTGTAAGAAAAGACAGAGATACAAAGGTCCAGATTAGGACTGAATGTAGTATAAGAAAATCATCATAAATATCTCAGTACATACTATCATAATTCAAATGAACTAAAAGACAACTGTAGAATAAGTTACACATATTCTCAGGTAAGCACATGTATGAATGTACATGCTTCTTTGTATAGATGTAGACAGAATACTCAACCTTTGAAAACCATTAGGTTGTTTTCTACAAGGTAGTAATAAGAGGTTAGCTTTCTTTTATAGGCCAGAGAAGTTCAGCTACTCCTGTGTTTTGAGATTCATTATACGTGTATGACTGGAGGGAAACACTAGTCATGAACAGAAACTGAAAAACAGCTTCCTTTTACCATCTTCGCCATTTTCAGAAGTTTTTCCATTAGGCAACTGAATTTTCAAAATGAGCCATCATATTTGCTGTGGGATGTTCACTGAGCATTTCTGCTGTCATTCAGAATCACATCCATACAGGTGAAGTAAACCTAGAAATTATATTTTGACCCCATAGAGTGCTTTTCAGTCAGCATCACACAGGACGTGAATGTTACACTAAAGGAGTTAAAAGAGTAGCTTCTGTAAAGTTCAGTGAAGTGTTGAATGCCACATGCTTGAGAAGAGTTCGCTGTCATTTAGTGTTCTGTCACCCACAGTTGAAATAAGAAAGAGAGAGACCAGTTATTTAAATAACCTCTAAGCTTATTTATATTGGTTTCACAGAACCTCCAGGCTTCTGATCCACTGCATTCACATGATATGCAATAAAAAACATTAAAGCTAACTTCATAGCTCCAATTTCAGAGTATTTATGCCTTCAAATATTTAAATTTTCACCACCTTATCCTCTTCTCTTTGTTCACCATGATTTTTCAAATAGCATATATTTGATTGTATATATACATATATATAGATTTTTTTTTCAGCAGCTGTTTGCCTTATAAAAACTTTTTTGTACTTATTATATCTAGATCTAACTGCTCCTTGCCTAAATTTTCCTTCCATAAAGCGCACCAAAGGAGTGCTTTAGGATTTGAAAGCATGATCCTAAGATGAAAGGGAGAAACTGGTGGAGAAATTTGCAAGGAGTAATGGAGATAAAGACTTGACTGTTTGTTCTAAATAAGAAACTTTTGTACAAAGCTGGGGTCAGTCCTGTTGTGAGAATGATGAATCTTCTGTATATTAATTGGGAAACAGGCTACATGCCTGATAACACATTAGTTAAATAAAATTCTAGCTGAAAACACTCAGGGATTTGTTATGTGAAAAAATAGAAGAGTATAAAATATTTACTGGCTGGAAAGGGTGTACGTTACCTTTTTATTTCTGTCCATCTAATTTTTCAGTGCTTCTTAGTTTTCTTTTCTAACTTTACTTTCTCATGTTCTATGTGACCCAAATGAAAAGAATTTTTATGCTGATATGGTAAAATGAAGGAAGAAAGAAATGAAGGTATTGAAATGCCCTCCATATCTGAGTGTTTCACTTTTTCAACACACTCACAATACTCTTACAAGATTAAGAAATTATATTATACTCACTTAATGCATAGGAGGCTGAAAATAAATAGACAGAAGACCAAATCCAGAATGCTAATTAAAGTGTAATGATCTCCAGTGATTTTATTTACAATGAAAAAACCTTAGTCTTTGATTATCCAGTGTATGTGATTTATCAGGAAAAACAAGATATCTACAGCAGAACAAGGAACTGAACCCTGGCCTGCCCACTTAACAAATAGGACATACTTATCTTTTGAAAGTAAGTCAACTGTTTTTTCATTACTACTGTACTGAACATAAAGAATAATTTAGAACTGAAAACCAACAAAAATCTTTCTAGGAAGATTTATAGCTTGAAAAAATTTCTATAAAATATAAAAATATCTAAGTACAGAATGCTTTGTAATAATGGAAAATACATCATTTCTGTAAATTGAATATAGAAAAATTTTAGAAGATTTTAGAAAGTAAAGGTCATGAGGAAGCATTTATAATGCACCTCTATTTTAATACAAGGCAAACTGAAATTGTAAAATTGCTGCAGAATATAACCTTTCTGCTGAAAGATATTTCTTTGAGCTAACTTGATTTTGTGTGCTGGATAACAAGTATGCTTTTGTGTCTTCATGCTGTAATTCAAATGAGTGCAATTTAAATTAGATAGCAATATATAGCATTTTTTGTGAAGGAAAAATAAACAAATGGACTCTTATGAAGGTTTGTATCTGAAATCAATCCTCTCATTTAACTAACGTTGAAAGAAGAATTGATTTTGCTGATTTCTCCATGAAGCATAATTGTGTCCTACCTGTTTACTCTACTAATAGAACTGTGACTGGATTCAGAAGCAAAGTATGTTTTTTCAAACATGATACCTTTACTAAAATGTCTCTTACTGGGCTCAAATCAATGAAAATTCTGATTGCAAGACTTGAAGTTTAAACTTTCAAGAGATGCCTGCAGATGTTTCGCTGGAAAGATGCTAATCCCCATCTGCATTTGCTCAGTTTTCTACTTAAGTATTGATTTAGCAAATTCTGGCAATTTGGGTACTCATATTTGTTGAGGTAGGATGAGAAATTTTCCTTTCCCACATGGAAAGAAGCACAGGTCTGAGGGAAATGTATTGATTAGCAATGATTGACAGCAACTAGGCAACTCAGGTGGCAAATCTGGAAGATAGTGACCGAGCTGGGAGAGACATGGTTGATGTGGCTTCATAGCCAACAAGCCAAGGGATAGTGGTACTGAGACATGTCAGCTCAGAGCACATTGAGGTGACATTGTTGATGTCCTTAGAAGAGGCTGACCAAGTCTTTGGAGAACATAACACCTTGCCACTGCAGCAGGCTGAGCCTGTTTTCTTCATGCACAGAGGTGAGGGGCTCTTCTAACCAGTTAATGTTGTCACCAGGCAGACAGCTGGGCTACTGGCTGAGCCTGCTTTTTGTAACAGGTGTTAATAGGAAGATGAATTTTTCACAGAAAATGTAGAGACTGGGAGAGGAAATAAAAATAGACAGGATTTGTGCAGGGTACAAGATGGCTTCATCATATCAAGCATTAAGACACATTCCAAGCTGCTGATAGCACTTCTTCACCATGGGGCTGGAAAAAGGTCCTCACAACAAGACGCTGCTTTGTTGGGTGAGGGATAAAGGATTCCCTTTCTCAGGAAGAAGAAAGATGAGTTTGTACCTGCGCTGAGCAATGCATGTCAAGGTATGCAATCTGAGAATGCCTGTGTGGTCCTGCATGAGACCTTTCTGGATGTCTAGACTTTACAGAGTAGGAAGTCATGCAGGTCATCAGCTTGACAAGGTGTGAAGTCTTGACTTTCTCAAGTGTTTTATAGTACCTAAGAGTGTGTAGAATACCCACTTTCTTTCCCTGATTTCCCCGGATAATGAACAGCTGACTTACAGAAGAGTTGAGAGTCCACAGACTTTGGATCTTCCCTTAACCTAGCACCCTCCACAAAAGCTCACTTGATTTCTAAAGCTCTTCTATTGATCTCGTTTTATAATCACTTGATCCACTGCACTTGACACTCAACTCAAGACTTGTAAAAGTATCAGAGACCTTGTGACAGTCTCCATCAAAATAAGAATTCTTTAAAATTCTAATCAAACTCAGACAAATTGACCCTTCCCTCTGTTATCATTTATAAGGAAAAGGGATAAGCAGCATTTAGTCTCCAGGGTGACTGAACCATCATTTTTTCACAAGCAATAAATTCTAAAAGGAGAAGAAAAAGTATTTTGGGTGCAATACGTAACTTGAAAAATGGGAATGAAAAGTAAAGTTAATAATTTCTACTTGTAAATTAATGTATATTAAACACCTGGAATAAAAAAAAGAATCTTCTAAAAGTCGGAATAGATTATTTTCAAACAAGATAACAGTTGAGAGGGGCTGACTGTGTAGGGTTTTAAAGTTAATAACTGTTAAGGTTTCATTTACTTAAGATTGCTTTTATAATTTTTAATTAATTTTTCCACCTATAGGAACAATTGATATGATGAGTTCTGAACCTATGCAAATGTTACGTTATATATGAACTACTAGATCATGCCTAAGCTAATTAGAGATTTTGAAAGTGTTTTCAGCAAATTTCAGGTAGTGCTTTTAAACTAACATTTTGAAAAATTTTCCATACAGCTGGAGAAAAAATATATATGAAGTGAATTCCTGAGTTTGCTTTAGATTTCATTCACATCATTCCTCAGTTATTTCAAGAGTGATGTATATTGATTTAACTGCATTCATTGAAGTGTGGAGGCTCACTCTGTGTTTGCACTTATTTCAGAGTGATAGGGATCTCTCCTAGTAAGTGAATTGCAAGCTGATAGCACTCTATTCCAACTTCCACTTTTCTGCTATAGAAAACCTGTCCTTTAAAAAGGACATTGATGTGCTGGAGCGTGTACAGTGAAGGCAACAAGGCTTGTGAAAGGTCTAGGAAACATCTTATGAGTAATAGCTGAGGGAGATCAGTTTGTTTAGTCTCAAGAAAAAGAAGCTCAGGGGAGACATCATCGCTCTCTACAAACACCTGAAAGGAGGTTGTAGCAAGGTGGGGGCCGGTCTCTTCTGCTGTACCTGCAGGGAGAGGACAGGAGGAAATGGCCTTAAGCTGAGACTTGCTCAGGCATTGGAATGAATTGCCCAGGGAGGTGGTAAACTTGGTGGACTCACCATTCCTGGAGGTGTTTAAGAGACATCTGGATCTGGCACTGGGTGATGTGGTTTAGCGGCTTAGAGGTTACAGTGGCAGTGCCAGGCTGACGGGCGGACTGGATGATCTTAAAGGCCTCTTCCAACATTCATGGTTCTGTGAGTCCATATAGCAAAGCGTATACTGTCAATGAATTCACACCTTCCAGTCCCTCCAGTGACCAGCTTCTTTTTCTTACCCCTTTTTTTGTCAGTTTTAAGATTTGAGCTCTATGAGCTTAGACAGTGAATAATACCAAGCAAGTACACAGAGAAGGAAATATAAACTACGCCGTGGTGGGTTGAACCTGGCTGACTGGTAGGTGCCCACCAAGCTGCTCCATCACTCCCTGCCTCAACAGGAAAGGGAGGGGGAAAAAAAAAAGAAAAGTATTCACTTAATCTTGGGATAAGTTCATGCAAACCAGTAAATTATAGGCATTGAGGCTAAGATACTTAGCAAGAAATAGTGTGTGTTTTTCTCTTTCTGATGTAGACTCATTTAAATTGAAGAATATGGCTTTATTTCTAAGCTCCCTAATCACTTTTGAAATGCCTGGAGTAAAAACCATAGCAATGTTTAGTAGGATTCAGAATTAAAACCTGATCATAAACACAGTTTATGAATTAAAAATGTAATTCATAAATTGTCAGCCACAAAATGACACTCCCTATTTAACTCCCAGGGAGATAATAAATCATTATGAAATAATGTTGACACACCTGTGTTCAACCTGTATGTCAACTTAACATCCTGCTGTATACAATGCCTACTAAACTGGGTATTTATTGTAGTATGTACAGAACTTTCTCTGGCAGTCTGTACTGGACTGCATACTTGAGGGAAGTCAGGAACTTTTCTATGCGGTGTATTTTGCCTTTCCATTGCACTCAGGAATTATAAGGATTTCTGAAGAGCAGGTAGCCAGACCAGCCATACACAAAAAACTGAAACACTGAACCAAATACAAGTTTCCCTTCTAAGGAATAAAATAGTATTTGTGACAGTAAGGAGACCCACAGAGCTGAGGTTTTTTACTGGCTTACATACACAGCCTAAGGGAGGTGCCTGCCTATTGGCATAATCAATTTATTTTCCAACTAATTTTCTGTGTTCTTTACCTTTATCCATAGATCATCCGTCAAGGTCATGATTGTTATTAAGGCATATTTTTATTAGTGTAATATAAACCAAATTGAGATGAAGATGAGCATTCTGGATGGCCTCTTTAGAAGTTTTTTCCAGGATTAGTAGATTTTTCAATGTTCCTGAAAATCCTAATTATATAAAAAAAGGAAATACAAATACACCCTCCATACTCACTATACTTCTAAGTACTTTTTATAACAATTATAACTCTGTAATACTTGTATATGCTTGAATTTTCTTATTTTCAGGTTACAAAACTCTGCAGGCTTCATTATGGCTTGTTGCTCTTATTTGTCCACAAGGAAAAGAATTATATTCTTCCAAGATTATTTTTTAGCTAGCATTTAGAAAATGTAGCACAAGGGAATCAAAGTAAGTGAGCCATTTTATAAAACCCTGTAACAGGTGGCAATAGAACACACAAGCAGCTGCTTCTATATTCAGAAAGCTGTGTTCTCGTGTAACACTTTTTTGCATGCAAATATGTCATAATATGGTAAGCACGACACCTACTAGGGTCAAAGTCATATCATACGCATGTGGGGTGGCAGTAGCACATACCTCTCTCTGTTAAAACTTGGAATTTACGTAAGTATCCATGAGATTTTTCACTTTCAGAAAGCCACATGAAGACCTTAGCCTAGTTCCTGAGTGAGATGTACCAATCACTGGGTTGACTGGTACAACTTTTAGGTAGACGTTTTACACAAATTTGCAGCGTTTAGATGGAAACTCTGGAAAAGTGAAGTTTGGTTGGTGGTAAACATTGAGAGGTACCCTTTAGCCATTGAGAGGAAGCTTTAGCCATTTAAAAAGTGATTCAGCTTTCTGTTCTGGAGGGGAACTTTTCTGGAAACAAAGTGGAGACCTGTGCACAGCTGAAGATATTTTTTTTCACTCTTTCACTTGAATTGTTTATATTCAAGTATAGTTTCCTTTATAAATATCTTACAAAAGATATGAAGCTATATGAATAGCTTCCCTGAATATTTTATGTTGCCATGGTATATTGTATTCCAAAGTATAGTAGCAATAGTTATAGCAAAACCTTGCAATTTGTCATGAAGAATGCTTGACATGATGATTTCAAAAGTCCGTTTAATCCGTGATTACAATGCACCTTATCTATATTTTTTCTATGCCCTCCAGCTACATTTTACCTTTTTGCTAATGCTTCCCTATAAGTACAGTGTTTGACATAGAAGTAGAAATGTGATAAGGAAGAGTGTCATACATGACAGGGGTATGTAAAGTTATAAGACTATTTTCAGGACATGGTACATAACTCACACTGGTATGTGTTGGGCTTTTTTTCCCCCTGATAGTTTATCTTAATGTACAAGCACCTACTTTGATTCTTTTTCCTTACTGCTAAAGTTAGTCACATTAATTTTCTTACATCAACTTCAATTCCATGGACTGAAAACTTGGTTTAGATTTCATCTTTTTCCTTTCTTCCAAGACCCCAAATTGTCTCACAGAATAACATCATCAGAGTAAGTGGTCATTCTGATATACTTCCCAATCACCTCTCCTTAGCAGTCCAAATGCATTTGAAAGCATTAGATTATAGTTTTGTTGTTGTACAGCTCTTGATAACCTTTAAAAATGCACTGTAATAGGCATTTTTCCCATGGAGATGCAAACATGGACAACTCTGTCACTTAATGCCCTCATTTTTTCAATTACTCATTCCTGAATTACAGCTCCTTGATTCATATAAAACCCCATATCTTGTGCATAGTCTTCTTGACTTTTTGCTGCTAGGTATTGCATAACTAAATAGTGATAAAGATGAATGAGTTCACTGAGAATAATGCCATCCTTCTTCCTCAGTCATGTTCAGAAAAATCTCCAACTGCTTTCAGTTACTAGAAAACAGAAAATTAAATTCTTTATAAAAATTAGGTTCTTCATGAAAAAAATGTATTGAAAGTGATATTGTGTGGATTTTATTATTCCTTAATGTGTTTTTATTTCAGCATCCAACTCTAGAAACTTTGATAGTCTTGGCAGTAGAATCTAGCTGAACAGGTCTTATGATTGACATTTCACTAATAGATTTGTCAATATGGACTTCAAAGAGTATTTCTATATTGTGTTCTCTACACAGGAAGCTTTCTGGAGGTGGCCAACAAATTAACAGGTCCACAGGAACACTTGATTGTACTGACAGGAATGAGGCCCAGGCAGCAGATTTTAATACTTTAGGTGCACAGAAGTTTACTTGATTCTTGACTCTCACATAGAGTTTTTTCAAAATAGAGGAGTGGTACTCTTAGTGAGCAAGGCCAAGTTGCTGCTGCCAGAAAAAGAGAGATGATAGAGGATGTGGGGTTTTGGGACATTTAATTTCTATTTGTTGTTCTTATTGCTGAAGTCACACTGGTTTGTTTTTTATATTTGATAGGGAAAAAAATATGTGCATAGAGTCTGTAACATTCATTTTCCAAGATAGTAGGAGGCACAGACAGTCATAAACACCTTAGCTTTTAGACTATGTTTATGCAATTCAGAATTATGGAAACTATGGCTGCATTTATTGTCTTTTAAGCCAATAAGATCTATTTGTCAGCATGTAGGACAAATACAGCCTGGGAGAAGCATCAGCTGAATTTTCCCCCTATTCTAAATAGTACATTATGGCATGTAAATGCCATAACTTTCACTTGGACCCAAACCTTAACATCTTGTGAGAGGATGGGTTGGTCATGAGAAGGTAGGTATCTTTTTTGGAGCAATTTCCTGAAGTGTCATCTGGCTTGTATGTGTCTTTTTTCCATACTTTTCAGAGTTATATCTGTCATTTACTCATTTAGCTCAGTCCTCATCCTATGTTGTCTCCCAGATGACTTTGGAACAGGCATCTTTGTCTCTCTGCATTGACAAAAAATGTCCTCAAATGAGGACACGTTACGTCCTCAAAAGAGGACCAAGTTACATGCTTTCAAAGGGAAACTAAATACATCACCTAATTTGAAATGTGGAAGCTATGTTATGTTGGTTCTTCACTGTCATTATGTAAAGATGCAGCATCTGGGGCATAAGAAAAAGTCAGGAGAGATGAAAGTGTCAGAACAACTTAATGCTTGTTCTCTTGTTCTGCCTGGCAAATTTGTATAAAGTAGAGGTTTAAATAGGAAAAACTTTAAATTGCAGAACTCTTGAAGTGATACACCATATTTCTCTTGAAAGCTTTTACATGTACAGGCAATTGGAAATGACTCCCTCAAACATGAGAACAACTTTAATAACTGTCAAGTGTCAGTGAAGTAGACACATAAACAGAAGAAATGTCACAGTCCATCAGCTTTTCCTTAGTTCTCCAAATCACTTTCCATTGCTTAGTGACCTAGGCATATATAAAGACTGTGTGTGTCAGTTCTGCACTTTATCTAAGCTGCAGTAAAATGTTGGTACATCTGCTTTGCACCTTTCCTGTCTGCACAGCTCCCGCCTAGCATTCAAACTGGATTTTCAGTTTAAAACTTAGGAATAATCTGCCCTTGAGATATGATTATGGTAAAAAAATTTGATGCCTTGGTATTTCAGATTTGTTCTCCTTCAGTGACTTCTATAGTGAATCTGCTCACTGCACATCCAAACCCAAAAGGTTTTTAGCTGTTGTGCAGGCAAACTCAGTTTGGTACCTGAAAGTAATGCCAGAGGCTTGATTACCAGTCTCCACCAATTTCATCAGTGGAAAACATGATTTTTAGTGACACTTTAACACTGTAAAAGTAGAGAGGGATCAGAGGCACACTCACATTTCAAACATGTGAGAAAAAGAGGAGAGTAAGTCACACCAGAAACTTAGACCATACATACCCAGTGCAGATTCACAGGGACAATGTATTTATTTGCTTCATACAACAGCAAGGACTACAGAACAGTACTTTTAGCATAGGGAAATTACTGGGGGCGGGGAGTTGAGTCAAAGGCATTTATCAAGAATAGAGATCAACTTTAAAAGAAAAAAAAGCAATAGAAGTATACCACTGCACTATTCTAATCAGCAAGTAAGCTGGGAAAGTTCATTTTTGGGTACGTAGCATTCCGCTATAACATTCTGATTTGGTTTCATTAAATGTTTTACTCCACCCTTTGACGAGCACTCAATATCAGGCTTTCCCCAAGGATGTGCTTTGGGAGATGAAAAGAGTTAATCCCATAATTCTGAAGATTAAAAGACAGAGCATATTTCTGCTGTATGTTTAGTGCTTATTTCCATCAAAAGGAATGGAAAAGTATTTCAGCTCTTCTGCAGAAGGTACTGATAATCTCCCACTACTATTCCAGAGTCTGAACTGCTGGCTCAGCTTTTTAGACTCCCAGAGAGCCCATTTGTTTCAATTCCAACTCCTGACAGCCTATTAGAGACAGTGAGGTCATATTTATTTCTGTTCTTCTAAGCGTGAAGAAAAGGAAAAGTCATATCAGCAGAGTAGGCAAATATAAATTTTCTTATTACATATGGAATATAGATACTGAATATATATAAATCACGAAGGAGCTAGCTTGTTAGGGACTAGGCAGATAATCACCATTAAAATAAGGGAGAACACACACCTAGGAGAAAAGTAATACTTCTTTTTAAAACATGACAGGCTTTTTTCTGCTTCAGAGTTGTATGAAAACCTGAAAATAAGCTGCAAATAGTTTTCATACAATTCCTGTTGCAGGGCTGTGGATTTTTTGTATTCATTCTCTATGTAAATACTATGCAATAGCCCAGTCTAGACAACACAGAAGACAGACTCTCTCAAAATTCAAAGGTTTAATCCTTAGAGTCCAAGATAATCACATTTTAATTTTCTTGCTGTGTTCATAGAGCAGATATTGTGAGGTGTAATAGAAATATCTTATAACTGTGCAACTCAAATACTCTTACCTTTGGGGCAGGAGGAAGAGGGGGGAAGGGATGGGGGAAGAGATGTTTTTCAATTATTTGAAGCGACTTATAAGGAATCAAAGAAACACGAAGAAAGATGGCATTGTATTAAATAAGAACTCAAATCTGAAGTATGAGATAGACCAATGTCATGCAATCCTTTTCAGAAGTAAAATAAATTCAGTTTTTCTGGTATCATAAAAATTACATATATTTGTATGCTTATTTTTATGCCCCCTAATTTTTCCACCCACACAAGTGACCCTTACCTTAAGAAGAAGTGTGAGTGTGTCCAGGTTTGCTTAGAATTTCTTCTAATCAAAATTCAGTTTATTGTAGGTAGAAATTAATTTCCCCAGAAAAATAATAATAAAGAAAATATTTTTGGGGACAATGTAATTTGTGTAGAACTTGAGAAGGAACTGCTGAGACTTGCTGATACCAAACACTCTAGAGTAGGAAAGGCCTTTAAATTAAAGAAAAATCTGTTTCATTACTATGTCAACAAGGTATTAGATAAGTTCTGACATAAAGAAAGCTTAAAAATACGAGTTCAGACAGATAAGTAATGCTTCTATATTAGCTGTTTCCCTACTTACTGTTTATTTGTGAAGGTGGATCCATGCTTTTTGTTAACTCATGATTTTCCAAATGGCTGAGAACTTCTTATCCCTAGAAATAATCATTTCCAGTCTGTTGGGGGCTTTTTTCTTTGCTCTTCACTTTAGTTTGTCTGTCTCTGAACCAGATGTAGTTTCCGATCTTCAGGCTGGGATTCTTCTGTTTGCTGCACTCTAGTTTCAACAGCATTCCTTCAAGGCAGTTTCCAAAGGTCTGTTTTGGATTACTCTTCCGAAAGAAACATGGTAGAGACCACACAAATAAAACACACTGTAATGCATAATGGAACATCGTTTATTTCAAAGTGGACTAATAAATCACTGTTTTAAACAAAGTCACCTTTGTCTTCAAGTCTGAGAAGCCATGTAAATAATGCCAAAGATCATAGGAAATCTTGTGTAGTAGCCACTTTTTTTTTTTTTTTACATAATTTGGAAAACAATTTAATTTACTGAGTTCTGGTTTTTACCTTTGGAAGACAGAAAAAAAACCACAATTCCTTCGAAATGACACTTGAAAAATTAGGAATGAAATTAATTCCTCGTAAAGCTTTTTCAGACCTCAAATGAACAACCCATTCTGTTTGGTACTTTTAGGTATATTAAAAAATCAGGAAGTCTGAAATATGTATTTCAGATGTATTTTTAACCTTTTTGTTTATTTCCTGGCAATTGTTTAACTGTTATGGCATATTGATTCAATTTCATTTCATAGTAGAAATATCTCTTGTGGATATGCAGCTGAACATTCTCACATCTTATTAATTTCGGCTAGAACATTATGTATAGGTACTAAATTATTTTCTTCCCTCTCTTCCCCACGTTGTACCTTCCCTGGAGAAATCAACTCTACAGGGCATTTAAACAACGAGGAAGACTGATACAGAGGTAGCCCCAGGAGTATTATGTAGCAGATTGTCTGAGTATGATTAGATTGGGATGAATTCTGAGCATGACAAAACATACTGATATTGTACGTATGACAATAAGATGCTTTGAAAAACGCTTGAACCTTGAGTTGCCTTGCTATTATACAATTGTCTCTGTGTAACAGTCTGCAAGCGAACTGGGCCAGGTTTTGAATTTTGTTCAGTTTGAATGGAATTTCCTGTGTTGCTCTCATACCATTTCAAATTACTTTTAGGAAGAAATGTAAGTTATTGCTCTTCATTAAAGCATCTACTTGAACTCTAATGCAGCTTGCTTAGCTGCTCTTGGAAGGACAACTCCTCCTTACACTGCTCAAACTCTTCACTGTATTCTGTTCTCTTCAGAGGTTTTTAATTACAAAATTTTACTTACCTTACAAGGTAAAAATAAAAATTCACTCATCTACTCTCTAAAGCCCATAGTCTATGCATAGTCCCCATAACAGCAAAATTTTATAAGTGGCATCAAAAACTAAACATGTCAGTGTATGTCTCTTCCTAATTTTGAAGAAATAAGACTTGTCACAATTATTCTTCTGTGATGATAAGAGAGAGAAGAAATCAGGTTTGATTGTAATAGACCAATTCCCATTATGAAGATCCTCTTGCCAAATAGGAGGTGTATCAACAGCAATTGCATCCCTGGAATATGCTTAATAGATCACTTGAATGATCCTGCATCACAAAACTTGCTGTTGGAAGAGAGCAAGAGGTCCCTGCAGGATCTCCAAAATAGGGACCTTCCCATACTTACACTAACCTCAGATCAACAAATATAGATATTAATGTCAATCTGGGTAATTGAAAGTCAAATTTTAATACCCATTCTTAGATATATGGGTTCCCCCAAAAGAAAGAAGAAGCGGTAGGCAGTTCTGATGACCAGCACTGGAGAAACAGAACAGCAGATGCTCTGATTTTTTCTATACGATGGATTAGTGTTTGTTGTGAAGATGTCATAGAATATAATTTTGTAGGCATTTTTAGAAAAAGTGTTCAGTGTGTTCAGGTTCTACATTGCTCCATCTCTGTGTTATACAGTAGTAGACATTTAAGAAGTGCTTGAACACATTTCAATGGTTCATGAGCTGCTGCCTTATGACCCTGTGCTACGCATCGGTATCCCTGGCATTGCGTGTGTCTAAGGAAACAATTATAGAGAATTAGTTGCTTTTCCTCACCCTTATTCCTCCAGTAACATGGAGCTAACCAGTTTGAATCAAATACAACAGGGCAGATGCATCAAAGATTCAAATTTCTACAGGTTTTTTTAAGTCAGTGGTGAGTAGAGGGAAGAGTCCCAGACTGATGTCCCCATGGAGGCAAAGGCTGGCATCTGAGCCTGGTGGACATCTGCTTTGGTTGCTGCAGTACATGTTCAGGTATGGTGAGCTGGAAGGCTTCAGCTTTTTTCAGTTTTAATCTTCAGACTGATGGGAAGAAATATGGGATGTAGGACAGGGAAGGGTCAAAAAGTGGACAAATACTGGAAAGATTGTAGTGGCAGCAGGTTTTAGATGAGAGATAGAGTTTCTATGGAAAGGGAAGAGAGTAAGACATCAAATAGAAATCATGTTTCACTGACTAAATAGCTTTTATTTTGTTTTATCGCTGTTCACTGAATTTCTCTTTTATTTTGTATTTTACCAAGTGTGAAAGTGATAAAAATAAAAATTTGCAACACTGAAGTTTTTTAAAGAGGATTTGGAACATTATTTGCACAGAAGGCAGAATAATTGCTTTAGTTGCTTTTATAATGGTTTAGTTTTATCTGTATGCATTCAAGTTTCCCTTCATTCATCCAGTCTCCAAGGCGCAGAAAATATTTTTTGATATTTTGTTTTTAGCCATGCATCTTCACTTGTAGTCTGTCTTGTGAGAACTAACTGAAAGTTATCTGAAAACCTGAAACCAGTTAGAAGACATAGTGCATAAACAAATACATAATTCACTTCTGGGATTGGCATGGCATCATATTGAGTATATTGCTGGTCTTGTGAAAGTCTGGCTCTTACGGGAAGAGAAAACCAATTAGTTTCCTTTCTACCACAGTAAGACTTCACTGATGCACTACCCATTTCCTGAATTACCTCATGGGAATAACACACTTGATTGCGATTTATCTCTGGACCTACACAGAACACATTGGGGGGAAAGCAGAAACAATCTTCCATGTAGATATTTTTTATGAATGGTACATTTAGCCCATCCCTTCAAAAGATTCACATACAACTGTTCTTCTGAAGTCATTCATCACCTGGGTTTGACTTGCACACCCAGAGATGGTCTTCTGCAATCCACTAAAAGCATGCAGTCTTGTGTTTTACACAAATGTACAGGTGACTTCTCTCAGATAGGACTTCAAAGTATTTTTTTGTAGGCTAATGAGAGAAGGATTAGTACTTCTTGTCACATAAATTGACAGGCCAAGGGTTGCTCTGTACATTAATGAGTGAGGTCCTCTCCTCCATAAAAAAACTCTTAATGTTTGGTTCCCTGTGGTGTAAAACAAGCCTTATCTCTTAGGCTATCTGGGCATCTTTTCTGTCTCTGAGAACATCAGCATGTCATCATGGTGAATCCAGTGCTGACAACAGGATCTACCGACTGTTCCTAAGCCAAGATCCTACGCAGACCCATCACTGCCAAAATAGCTCTGCTGATCACCTGTTTTCTTTCAGGTGTGCTATTCATAGCTGTGCCTCATTTGCATAATTAAAAATATCAAACCGGAATTGCCTTTTTATGAGAAGGTTAAAAGTTCCATACCAAGTAGATATGTAAAGAATCAAAACAATTTAAGCTTAACCTACTCTAACCTTCTATTTATATATATAAAGGTATGAAGTATTCCATGGGGAAAATCCCCTTAGAGACGGGGAAAATTTGTATCTCTTTCCACTGCACAGTAAAGCAGGACAATACGCAGAAATGCCTTTCTTGACAGGATGGGAGGCAAAAGATCTATATGCAAGGAATAGAGGATCAGACAATAATTTGTCTCAGCAGAACCTACATTAACTTAAGCCACCTAAATATTGAAATTATTTTTACATTCCTCTCAAGCTCACGAGTCGTCAGTGTATACCATTAATTTTCATTTGATGCCTACTACATTAAAAACTGAAAAACACAAATTTCACTTAAACATAGCCATTTTTCAAGAGAAAATTTATTCTGACAGCAGTTAGGAGTTAGTGACACATCCATACATTGTTAAAAATGCTTTTTGAGTAGCTGTTCTTCAAGCAATTATTTCTTTTATCTCTTCACGTAGAGTTTTACTGTTTGAAAATTTGAAGGGGAAGGTTATTTCATATTGTCTCTTTTATGACTAGCTTACATGCTTGGCAATTTCCCTATCAAGTCAAGATCAGTTTGACTCTTTTAATTTTTATTACATTTGTGGGAAAAATAAAACTCCAAACCCACAAGCAAACAAACAAATAAAGAGAAAAAGCCCAAACACCAAAATACCACAACAAAATTGTGATTTGACCCAAAATTTAGACTCAACTGTTCAGCAGAGAAACACAGGGGAAAAAAAATCTAAAAAGTACAAAATGCAATTATGATGTATAAATATAATGTTTTACTAACATCTGTGGCCATGTTTTGTGAAAATTATGTTAGAGGAGCAAGTAAAAACATCCTCTTCTTTCTCCTGTGCGATACTGTTCTCAGCTGTAATGAGAAAATCTCCTGTCGTTTTCTGGTTTTATGCTTACCTCATGGTGCAAGATGAAATGAAATTATTATTACCAATCATTCAATAGAACATATTAAGAATTGAAGAAGTTCTGTGCAAATCAAAAGACGTAAATAGGTCACTGTATGTGTAGATACCTGCACTGGCAGATAAAATTGCTAATTTACAAATTTATATTCTTAGAAGAGAACTCCGCATGTGAGCCTGCACGTGCACACTGATTGCATTATTTCAACCTTTCTAAGGATTTGTAATGAGGTATTGGAATGAGAGAAAATTCACTCTATATAATACACTATCTTGAGAAATAAAACAGTATGTGCGATATATTTACACAATGTGCAAAAAAAAAATTGCCTGAGATGAGCCTGATTTCTGGTGAAGCACATGGGTTGTAATTCCAAGCTATGAATACCTTGTCAACTTCATGGCAACAATGCAATCACTTAGGGTAGGAGGAAGATTCCTCTGCACAACATGTCATGCAGAACAGGGAATGTCCCTAAGTCGTATGAATAAACTTTTACGAGCCCTGCAGATTTCGTATCAAATAAAGGACAATGGCAGTGATATATGATGAGACTCTGATAAACAAATTAATCTTGAGAACAAACTAATAAAGGAAGAAGAGTATTACAATGTAGAAAAAGTCAGAAAAACTGAAACAAACATGAGACTATAAGCATAGATAAACAAGGTCAGATTGAAGAACACCCAGTCCCAGCGTTCCACTCCTAGTGATGACCAAAAAATAATTTCTGAAGAAGAATATAGACTCTGAGCAATACTATACAGTGCTTCCCTGAGTATTTGCCCAGCCTCCAAACAACTGCAATTTAGGAAGAGCATGAGCTGAAGATATCCTTTATTTGTTTACCAACCCATAGTGGACTTGCTTTGAAGCAGTGTAAACCTTTGATCACCTATAACATCTGGTGGGATGGTTTTCATGGCTTAGGTAGTTTTCATATTCTAGAAATAAACACTTTGTTTGCTTCGTACCCGTTAAGTACAAACTGTGTATGCTGCCTCCTAGTTAGGCTTTGTGAAGTTACACCAGCATTTTTGCTAGAGGAGTATACAGAGCTTTCAGAAAGCTAGACATATTTATTTTTATCATATGTTTTGCATTAAAAGTAATTCAGATATTGAAAATCATGTATGATGTGGAAATCTTCACCATTATCAACACTAGCTTCCAAATCCCTCCTATCCCATGTTCTGCAGGCCTTCGTTCTATTCAGAAGTCAGATGAAGGACTTGAAATATATTTGTGTGTTTACAGCATGTTGCTCTAGACATGATTATAGTCTGGTATTTGTAAGAGGCATAATTCTCTTTTTCTCTATAGAATACTTACAAAAACTACAAAGGTAGATTGATAAGTCACAATAATTCAAATTCTAAGCAACTACATACCCTGAGTTATCTTTGATACTAAATAACTTAAATTGGTTTATTTCCCAGCTGCTGCAGACTAAATAAAATATTTCAAATGCTAAGACATTGCTCCAGAATATGTAGCCCTTAATGAGACAAGTTTGCAAACTTTCTGTAGATGTAGAGAGATGAAATGCATGTAAAGCTAAGCTCTGTGTAAGAAACAAGATGTTGCCATACTCCAGCAAGAAACTTTAATTGCTTTTCTCCTTTTTACTGTTCCTTCATTCATTCTTGATAGATTGTATTTGCCAGACTTCTTGATGACTCTTGTTGATTTATCCTCTTCAGTTGCCTCAGCTTTCTCTTAATCCTGCTTCAACAAATGAGCACTGGCTGTAAAAAGGGGCATGGCCAAGCTATTTCTTAACTCATCATTTAGAAAGGTTAAATAAATTTCCCAAACTGAGTAAGTGGCAAGATGAATGACCTCCTATCAGTCATGTAAAACACATCATATTGTAACTAGCTTAAGCAAGTAAACTTCCAGACTCCACCTCTGTGCCATTCCTAGCTCTATCTGAGACTGAACACCCAGCTTCTCACTGCTTATCTTTTGCCTTTCACAGCACTGTTATTCAGATAGTGAAAAAAATAAGTTTGGGGTTTTTTCACAATATAGAAGTATTCAGCCTTTTTGTGTTTCCAATCACACTGTGTCAAATTTATATGAAATAAGTGCTGCGGTCCGGAATAGGGAAAGGATCACGCGACAGTACAAAGGGGTTCGAGCGAAGTAGAAGGCTGCTCCGAGTTATCACACTTTATTCTTGTCAGGGACTCACTTATATAGGGTAGGATGGGGAAGGTTCTAGAACTAGGGGTGGAGACACACCATATATGGAAAAGGGAGGAGAGGGTCAGGTCTTATTAGAAAAAGGGGAGGAGAAATGCCCAAATAAGGGCATGTGGGGGACGAACAATAGCAAATATGGGAGTACTGCATTGCAGTAAATTCTAGCCAATCAGAAAAGGGGAATAAACCATGAGGGAATAAATGTATTAAAACTTGATAAAACTGGGGTACAAAGCTTTGTAAACCATGCATTAACAACTTTGTAACTGTTTTTTAACAAAATTAGTTCAACTTGTCTGGAATGACGAAGTTTTAAGGCATTAATCAACATCTAAAAGTCTCTGTTATCTTTCATACACTTCTTGCCATCTTTGGAACAGTTTTCTTTCCTCTTCTCTGCCCGCCGCAAATAAGAGTGTATCATCAAATTTTTTTTTTTACGCATTTAGTATTTTAATGAAATGTATACATGCAGTAATAAATAACACAGTAAACTACAAGTTCTAACACAAAGACATTAGAAACAAAGAAAATACTTTGAATCTGTTGGACTACACCACAGAGTTATATGTCAAAATCAGAGCTAAAGTCGTGTTCGCTTTTATAAGGTACAGTAGAGATCCAGTCAAATGGTTTATTGCAGAAAGAGCCCCACACTAAATGCCAATTCATTACAGGAACTAGATGGATTCTCCAGTCTTTGACAAGTCATTCAAAAGGAGAGAAAAAAAAAAGATATGGTCACAGAGTTTCTATGTTGAAATCATGCTTATATGAAACAACATGATAAGCTTCCTTTAGAAATATATATAGCATGAATATATTCCATTTTGAATCTCCACTGGTTAAAAAAAATGAATCTCAGCAATATCATCCTTGTTCTATAAACCTTAGAGTCTACTTCATTAAAAGCTCCTCATTAAATTCACTGTCCAAATCTATTTGTCAGTAAACTGGTTTTGCTTGTTTGTCAAAATTCAGGTCCTGCAAATCTGTATCATTTTCTGCTAAGTAAGGACTTATTCAGGTTAGCACTTTTAATGATGGCTATTTTAAGATAACTTCCTGTGAAGTCCTCCAAATGTCAGAATTAATTTCTCTTATCATTCTATAAAATAAAAATCCAAAAGTAATTAAGATATACTGAAGATTTCTTTTTCACCACTCTAAGAAAGCTCATGTAGAAAATAACTACTTTTCCTGATCTATTGCTTCCTAGGAGAGAATAATGGGATATATATAGGATAGCCAGCAGTGAGCTCATTTATCAGAGAAGAAAAGTCTTAGTTTAGTTAGCACTGCTGAGCTTTGTCTACAGTGAAAAGCTTAACCAGTCCTGACAATGTTTCTGAGAAGAATATGTAATACAAATGGTGCTAAAAATAGTTCAGCTGCAAGAATAGATGGGGTAAAATGCATTGCACACATATTTAAAACTCCCTCTAAATTTCCAAAGCAAGTAAATTTTGGTTCACACACTGAAGGTAGGAAGGTATGGGTCACATCATGAAGACTTTTTGAAGACTTCCCATTATTTTAGAAATATTGTATAAAGTTTTGCAAAGAAATTGTCCTTACAGCTTTCTCAAACACTAAATGAGATTTAATAAAAAATTGTATTCTGACTCTTGGTTTGAAAAAGAATGGGGGATAACCCTTCCTTTTACCTGCTTTATTTTACAAATTCAGTGAATTTTCTTACAAAGTTATTCTCCTTGCAGCAGTTTTCCAAAACAGCAAAATTACTTTACCATCACATTTGTTCTTCTACCGGTCTTACTGAGTTATAAAGCCCCTGAAAAAAGAACTCTCACATAATTGGTGTTTACTCTCTTGTTTCTGAAAAAGAAAAGCATGTGAGACACTGCAGAACTAATACTGTAACATTCGTCCTAACATTCACCGAAAAAAAGGATTTGAGGTTTTTTCTCTCTTGTCAGGTATGTAAGTGAAACTGGTTTGATCCATTTACTTCTTATTTAGAGTCACCCTTAGGAAAAACAAAATCAAGCAATCAACCAAACAAACAAAACCCACAAAAAACCCAAACCAAACCCATCCAATCCGAAAAAACCATGGTCAAGCACACTAAAAATCTGGGCTGAATAAGGCTGAGTCCCCCAAAACTGAAGGGCACAGCTGTGATGCACGGTCTACCATGCGCATTACTGTTTCTGACAGCTGAGGAACACCCCACACAGGCACAACAGGCTTAAGAAGACAAGTACTGCAGAATCACAGAATATGCTGAGTTGGAAAGGACCCGCAAAGATCATCGAGTCCAACCCTTGACTCTGCACAGAATGGTCCCCAGGAGTCACATCATGTGCATGAGTATCATCTAAGTGCCTCTTGCAGCCTTAACCTCTTATTGTGCAGACCGTATAGCCCAATTTCCCCTTAAGTGCTGTTGTGTTGTCTTTTACATTATAAAGGGACAGAGCTGAAACTTTGCCACTCCTGACATTAAGAGTTAAATCCATTTAACAAGTATTTTTACTCGAATAGCTATTTCTAAAAAAAATTGTTTTCTGGCTCGTCAGAAACTTGTTTTTTTTCCCCACCAGTCCCGCACTTTCAGTCATCTTCATTCGTGAAATACTTGTCCATCCAAGTATTTATAATTTTTTTCTAAACTTGGGTCTCAATCTGCCATTGTTAATTTTGGAGCTTCTTCACTGAAATCAGTTTGATAAACCAATGATTCATGTTTATTTAGAATTCAAATGGTGAAAATCTGATCTTGGATGTAATGTATGTTACTATTAAAGTGTTTCTAGAAAGCTTTTACAATTTTCCTGTGATTCTAAGTAAAACTCTTCTTGTTTGCTTTTTGCACTTCGACTTGTTTGTTAGGCTTCCTGTGGGTTCACTTATTTTCAGTAATGCTGCTAATGTATTAACCAGTTCTGGGGGTTCATTTTCTGCACTTTTTTTTTTTTTTTGTACTATTGCTGTCCTAGCAGTATAACTTCTGTTCTTTATGGTTTGAAACAAAGTACTAAGTTTGTTAGTACTGTCCAACAGCACTAAGAAAGACTGCTTCTAGGGAGGCTTTCCTTTCTCCTCTCCTGGCATTTTGAAGTCATTAGATTTAACACTCCTTTGAGAATTAGTGATGCGGGCTGAAGAGAGAAAAGGAGCTACTGAGTAGGGGGAAAACACTCTGCCTTTTGCAGAAGGGCGAGACCATGGCAATTGGCTAGGCCAGTGCTAAGAGCTTATTGATGTAGGAGTGATCCTGGAGGCGTGAGATGCCAATCACAAGCTGAGTGAACTTCAGAATACAAAACAGATAACAGGCAAAAATGGTTTTTCAAGAGGGTGACTGCACAGTGATCAGAATCTCAGCTGGGAATAGAGGGAGAGTTTCCCAAATGAGGGATGATGTTTTGACTGCTTAGCCAGGGCCTGAGGCAGCCAGCCCCAGATGCCTAGTGGAAACATTTTCATTATGTAGAGTTATGCCTTTCACACAGTGTCTTCGGTAGAAGTCTGCTGTGCCTTTCAATCCATGAAACAAAAGTTTTTCATTTATTGATTATTTTCCTTTGCTTTCTATCCTTGCAATAGTGCATGTAACATGGGAAAGTATACGTCTTGATTGTAAGAAGAAAGGAAAGAAAAGTCCTGAAGGTTTGGAATTCACTATTCAGCCAATAATTGATCAATTCACTGATCAATATTCTCATCATATAAAAGGAAGATGCACAGTTAAAAAAGTAGCAAATTAGTGAAGGAAATCAATTTCAATCAGTGCAGTCCAGTCAGCCAGTTGAAGGGGGTTTTTCTCTACATTTACAAAATAAGGAAGATGTCTACCAGTTTTTCAGAGGGAAAGAAAAGGAATTAAATATTTTCAAGTAGGAATATACTCTCTAGAATAGAGAAAAACAGTATGATGGCTGAAAGCTGAAATTAAAAGTCTTACTTTTGTTCGCAACCTGAAGTTAAGAGGAAGACAAATTGTGCTTTACTGCTTTCCATAGCTGAATTTTAAGAAATAAATAGATGGGAATTGGAAAAAAATGGGAAGCAAAATACCAAGAAGTTGGGGTAACTCACAGCTACAGTCTATCTCCATTCACCACCACTCCATTACTATAGGTAATGTCTTTTTCATTTAAAATTCATTGCTAAGTAATGTTCAGAATTATTTCAGTTTTTATTCTCTAACTGTATGTAGCAGTGAGTAATAAGGTAGACTTTCCATCATCAAAACACAGTTGCATGTTTATGGTAGGCATTCATGGTTGTTGGAAAGAGATGAGAAGTTAATCTGATAAGAAGTGCACATTTACTTGGCTTCCTCCCTTACTCTTTCATCTTATTTGCCATAAACACTATGAGAGTCTGGAGACATTAAATGCAAATTTCACTTTTCACTTAATCTTACCTGTATTTAATTTATTTTTAGGACAACATACTTATATTAAGGGAGTGATGAATCATTAGATAGAAGAGGAAAAGCGATATATTGATTTACCTTTTTTTTTTTGCGGAATTCATAAACTAAATTGAAGTTCTTCACTTTGGAGGTTTGATGGTTTTTGATTTATTTCTAGTATATTGACCAAACAGTTTGTTTATTTATTTTATTCTACCTGTAAAACAAACAGCACTGCCTTTGATCCTTGTCTATTTTTGACTTTTCCCTGTTGGTCTAAGTGTCTAAATGGATGGGAGATGCAATTCTGGGAAAGCTTGAGACTGTGACAGCAGGTACTCATCTGCTCATGACCAACCCGCAATGAGTCTGAATTTTTATCCCTTGCACTCTTCATATGACTCATGCTTAATTTGTGTAGTGTTTTTAATTTGAATAAAGAAGAGATACAAAGTGTTTATGCATTTCCTGTCATGTTTCAGGTTAACATGATTAAAACCTCATAATCAAGACATAATTTTTCACATTCATAGAGTGCTTGTGCTGCAGCTCAGGACCTATTTTTAATTAAAAATCTGAGCTCTGGTATATATGAAAATATCATTACATTATAATTATAACCATGAAAACATGAAAGACTCATCCACTGTCTCAATAGAGCAGAAGGGGAAAACAGTGGGATATCTTACACCTTCCTTAACTTCACAAAAGGAATTGTATTGGACAAAGTATAACATAAGCTTTTCACAAGATTAGTTCTCCCTTGGTGATTTGCCATCTGAATGTGTAAGGCAGAACTGGAAAACTTTACACTTTCTTACTTTTCCACATGAAAACTTTAACATTTTAATAGCAGGTCAAAACTAAAAAACACAGAACTGTTTACTTTTTGAAATATGGTAGAAATGTGGTAAAATAGCGCAAAATGCAAAATAGGAATATAACCAATTTATCCATAAACTGCTTTGCTTCATAGGAGTTCCCTGTTTCAGTAGTGGAGAGTGGATCGGAAGTTTTTTTTAGCTTCTATCCTTAAGAAGGATTAATATACAATAGCCAAGCTTATAATGCAAGAGTACTGAACTTCATCTGAAGAATCACAGAGAAGCTGTCCACAGCTTGGATTTTTCTGATGAACAGCACCCACTGTACCCACACTCTGGTTTCTGCAGATCGTGCTAAGCCATGTGGTAAAGCAAAATCCCATCAGAGTCTTGACAAACCACTAGCCATTAGAAAAGTGTGGGTTTGTATCAGCCCATACATGAGTTTTTTGGACATTCTTCCTTTATTTATACATATGGTTATTTATTTATATTCCTTTGGTTATACCTTGTTACTTGTTCATTCTGCAGAACATAATTTTACAAAATATATTGTTATATATCCAACCATTACATATAGGGAAATATACTTGACTTGCATGTGTTTCTTGTAACTGTATGGCTATTTGCCTTAGAAGGAAAGTTAAGTGGAGGTGAACTTGTCATAACTGTATTGTATGCAAATACTCTCACTACAAAGTGCCAGATTGAATCTTTCTGGGATCCACTGCAGTCACACTACATAAAGATGCAGAATATCTGGCTGAAAGCTTTTGCCTTTGCCTCTCTCCAAAAGCCTCTTTCAGAATGCTGAAATAATTGTACAATTGAACAAATGAGCAGGTATGGATTACCTAAGAGGTGAGTATTGGGTTGGAGATTAACACATCATAGAAAAACAACTTAGTTTTTATTCTATATATTCTAATGGGCTGCTGAATATTCCTATTTATGAATATATGGGTTGGTCCAGGCAGCTCAGAAAACATGCAGTTTTATGTGTTTTTCTTGCACAGATCATGTTAGCAACTATTGGTACTTAACTTCTCTGTCTTCCTCCTTCTTTTCTTTCCATGTTCAAAGACAAGGTCTCTTGCTCATTCTCATTTCAAAAATGCTCTCCATTTAACAAAACAGATGTTCTCTTCAAATAGGCTTTAGGTAATATGGGCATCTCTGCCTTTCCTTAATGAATCCGTAGTAACCAAATTACATATGCATAAATGCAGCCTAAGTCCTTCAAGGACATACTCATTAGCTGTGTCATTTTAGATTCATTCTTTGGAATAAATATACCCCTGTGGCTCTTAGAAGCATTTAGATTCACAGATTCTATTTGAAAACAGTCATTTGATATATATTACCTATGTATTGCTATATACACAGAAATAAAAACAGGTAAGAAAATAGTTATTCACAAAGGTGTAAGATAAGCTGACTTATTGCACAGCCCTGTATCCTTTCACATACATAAAAGATGAGAATCTGATCAATCATCTATAATACTCCTGATTTCTTCACAGCAATATAGCTTAGCTAACTGGATTTTCCTTATTTATAATGAGGTGACAGAAAATATTTCTAGCTACAGTAATTCACAAATACGGGAGGTTTTGATTTCTGTCATTATAAGTAGATGATATTTCTAATACATATCATACAGTAACACAGCTCAAGGTAAAACACGTTCAGAGGAATATCTGATATACAGAAAACCTATAGTAATATCCATCAACATCAGAAAAGCTAAAAAGGGCTGAAGCACTTTAGCTATAAGATCTTAAACCAAGTTTTGTGTGAAATAGTCAAAATATGTAGTATGAGTTTGGATGAGCAGATACAGTAAAGAGATACTAGGTTATTCTCAGCTGTCCAAACTTCATGACACAAATCAGTTGTGCCACTTTAAGTTATAGTTTTTGCACTGGATTTTAGAAGTGAACAAATTTACTCTGTTACAAATGAGGAAACTGTAGTTACAAACTTGTCCCTCAGAGTTGATATTAACCATTGTACTATCGAAATCAATGAGAAGCTGTCGTTCCTTTTCTCTTTTATCTACTGGCAATCTTTAAACTTATCTAGTTATCAAGGTTTTGTTCCTCTTTGGAAACAAACACCTGCACTTCTGTCAGGCTTTAGAGAACATGAAACAGATAACTGCATGTACCTTGGCTGTAGGAAATCTCCAGTAGGCTGGAGTGATAGATCCGCCAGAAATAAAGTTGTGCTTTGTATTGGAACCTATTATGTGGGCATAGGGAAAGTAGCAATTGCAGATTCATAATGTTTGATTATAAATTATGTCTGAGTGCTCATTAAGGCACAAGAGCACGCATTTCATTACAAAAACACACATTTAATACAGGTAAAAAGTCATTATGGCAGTCGTGGGTATAATAAACTGTAAGCAATGCAGCATTCCTTCATACCAGTAAACTAATGTGTATTCTGTTTCAAGTTTTACCCTAATAAATAGGCCCCAATGCCAGACAATGCTCCAAATAACTGAGAAATAGAAACACGGTATTTACAGGTTTGCATTTCTCTCCTCCTTTGCTTGGCCTGTCCTCAAATTTTAACTAAAGATCTTTTCTTATTGAAAGTTTGTCCGAGGAGAGTTTGACACTGCTAATACTGACTTGATAGGAGTCACGTAAGTCACTAATAATGTGACCAAAGCACAGTTCTGCTCCCCCTGCCCTCCCCAAAAATTGGAGGTTCTTCATACTACTGTCCTAAAACAGATTATACAGTCAGATTGCAAATACATATTGAAGCAGTAGTTTGGGCTCCTGTTGTAGACTGTGTTAGAAATGCATCTTTCCACTTCCAATAAAGTGCTCTTTATTGGACATTCCTCTCATGTTCTCTGGGAAATCATTACATTGATGACTCCATTGTGCAGATCTTTTTAAGTTAGTCTGAAAACCTACATAGTTGTAGAACTGCAGTGCTCTGTGGTACTTTTCCAAAAGACTAATTATCTGGTGTCAAGCGTGTTGCTAGTGGAGAGGTCCTAATTACTTTTTTTTTCTCTATTTGTTCAACTAATGAACTTAATTAGGTTCAGCTTAGGCCCATTGCTTTTCACATGTTCTTCGCTTGAAACTTGCTGCTGCTTTGTGAACTCCAATGAAGAAACTTACCTATTTTTTTCCAAATATATTAGTTGTGTCATTTAAAAATGTTAGCTCTCTAAGAGCTGGCAGGGGTGCCAAAGACTAAGTGGACAGTATAGCCTCACTACAGCTTCCAGAATATTCACAGATCAAGTCTCTGGGCATGTGAGAGAGAAGGATGTGACGGAGAACTCTCAGCTGGGTTGGCTAAGGGTGAACCATCAGGCTTGGTCCAGATAGCAGAAGAAACATCAAAAAATTGGAGGATCTCACTGGAACAGCAGGGTTGGGACACACACCCTGCAAAGGGAAACTGTGGGGTTGGTTCAGTGGGAGCAGAGATGTCTTCACAGTACCTGACTGCACCCCAGTACATAGAGAAGTGGTTCACAGGATGAGGCTGGGCTCTTCACAGTGGGAGAATGAGAGACACTGGAAAAAAAACAGGAGGAGTTTTAAGATTTAAGACAAGTATTTTCCCCACAAGAACAACCAGGGAGCAAGGCTAGGGCTCAGGGTGGCATGTTGCTGCCTTTCTCCTTGGAGGATTTCCAAACTGCATGCAATAAAGCCCTAAGCAACATGGTCAAACACCACAGATGAGCCTGCTCTGAACTAGGACCTCCTGAGGTCCCTGCTGGCCTGATGTATTGTGTTGTCCTTTGATCTCCTCCACGGCATTTCATCACTATGTTCCTCCAGCTTATTCGTTATTACCCAAAGATCAGCCTGGAGCACTGTAAATCACATACAATTTGAAGACCTGCCTTCAGCAAAAGAAAGCAATAGAAATAATACCAGCAGAAGTAACACTAAGATATTAATCCTAACAGCGGATTTCCTCTGTTTTCTGTGGACTTCCATTTTAGTTAAAATCTAAATGCCTCAGACAGAGAAGTCCTATGCAAACACAAAATAACTTTTATTTTTACTATAGTATAGAAAAATAGTAAGTGTAGGGGTTCCAAGCTTTATGCTTTAAATTTTTACGTTTAGGTTCCATTTTTGACTCTTCTTCTGGTATCATGGGATACATCTTTCATCACAACATTTTCACTAACATCCACAAAAACTCTGAAAGTCAAGACCTCTACAAAGGATTAAGGACTACTCTGCAGGGAAAGCATCAATTCTACTATATTTCAACTGTGATATATGATACTTGAAAGCAAATGCAATCCTTGAATCTATTGTAATATAAAAACTGAGTAATATATCACCTTGGGCGTTGAAATAGTTCTAGAAATGAAATTACTGTGCTCACTTCCTGCTATTAGGAAATGAACATTCCCTCCCATGTAGAGAAGAAAAAGGTTACGTTCTTAGTGAAGGGTATGTGTCCATATCAACTACTGATGGATAATCTTTTGCAACAGTAGATAAAGTCGGTGAGTCAGGGTAAATCTCTCTTTACTCTGAAATTTTGCAAGTTTTAAGGATTCTGCTTGGATATAGTTCTACATAGTTAAACAGAAATTTCCAAGGGTAGTAATCATAGAAAGGACTTTATTCTTGAGTTTTGCACCATCTATTCATGGGCATTTGAAAAGAAAAAAAATACTGATTGAATAAGTAAATCAAACATGGTGAAATCTACAGCATAGAGTTATACTGTATTGCAGATATGCCATTCTTAGTCAAGCCCACATTCTCAACACACCATTTATTATATGAGATGGAACAGTGTGTGAGAGGAAAAGAGAAGGAATATGAAATTTTAAATATTATCTGTAATATTCAGTAGGATTTTAAGCAACAGAATAGAACTATAGATTTTGTATTTAAGATCCTGACACAAATTAATAGATAGATAGAATTCAGAGGTTCTTCTCCATCTACATGATGCAGTTTTAGATATACCAGACAAGATACACTCCTCTAGTTGTCCTGGAATGAATAAAGTTCTATTTTTTTAAGATATATTGTACATTTAGGCTCAGTGGTATTCAGAGTCCTAAGTGGAAAATATTGGGTTCTTCAAACTAAGCTTTCTGTGTGTTGCCATTATGTAGATAGGGCTACATCTGCAGTGATGTCTTCTTTACCTGTTGTCATAACTTTGCGTAATTTTCTCTTTTTAAAATGTAGTTTTGGTTCAGATTGTTACTGTATCTGTAATCTCACTAGTGTACACTAAAAATGCATAAGGATGTTGTTAAAATTAATCTCCTAAAAATATAGTATCATAGCTTTCGTTCTTGAACACAAATATCCCTTAATTTCTCTGCTGCCAAGGGCAAATGAATCTGCACTACAGATATCTGAACCCAAATACTTCATGATGCCTAAATGAGCCTTGGATAATAGTTTCTTGTTATGAAAGGAATTTAACAGTACTATAAATAGGTGTATGAATTTATGGGAACATGGGATTCGACACGAAGAGTAGACAAAAGAACTAAACTATTTCTGAGAAGAAACAAGAGATTATAATAGGTTGAATATTTGATTACAGGAGATCTATTGCTTTCTTTACATTATACTATTAGTTCTCACATCTACCTTTCCTGTTAAATTGTTCTACCTGCCTTTCCTTTCCTTAGCATACAATTTTTTTGCACACTGGATGCCTAAGTAGATCATGTTACATTTTTTCACATACTTCTACTCAGGTTTTGAGCAAGATACACAGAGCAGTACAGTTTCTGATATCCCATTATGTTGGGAGTCTCTTTTTCAGTTTTGGTCATTTTTCTTATTTTCCTGTTGATGTTTGGATTGTGTGGGGTTTTTTTTTCTTTTGGGGGGGCACATGGGGGTGTTGTTGCTTTTTTTATTTTTTTTTTTTTATTTTATTTTTCATTGTCACATCCCTTCATACCAATTTAGAATAATTTTTGGGCCACTCAGTAATTTTTGGGCCAACTCAGAATGAGCCTTTAGTATATTCTGGCTAGGTATTTACCTACAGTAAGAAATAATTTCTCTCTAGCAAAGAATTTGTAGAGTTGACTTCGTACTTAATTGTCATTATTTATGTTGTTAGTAACTTCTGTGCACATAGTTCTATAGGTGCAGAGTAGATTATAGATACATTAAAGATTTCCCTCTGAAACACATTTTTCTCAGGTACTGCTTCATAAAGGTTGGATTTTTCCTTCTAGCATAAAGTATTTCAAAATAGTGATATTTACTGTATTGGTTTTCTTCAGTTCATTGACTGTCAGACTAATTCTAATTTAAAGCTCTACATCATGCTCCAAATTCCACTACGATGGTCTCTAGGTAAAACAAAGAGATCAGATCAAAATCTTATTTATTTGTCATTTAGAAACCAATTCTACCACATTTTTTCAGTATGAGTAGTAACCAAGATTATGAGTAGCTTAATGGGTCTCCTTGAAAAGGTATTGTGCAGCCTATGTAAGGGAAGTGTATTTGGACCATAAATTAGAACTCTTTGGTTGGAAATGTGGCTACAAGAGCCATCACTTGATTACTAGTTCTCCTTGTGTCTTCATATTTGCTCCATTGTCTTGTCTTTTACTGCTGAACAGAAACAATGTCGTTTCCTGGAACTGACCTGTAGAAAACTGTCACAACACAAATCAGATGATCACTGATACGACAACCTGAGTCATGTCAGAAAGCCACTGCCCTGCCAAATCTGTTTTAGAAACCCCCGAGGAACTGACATAATGAATCAGTTCTCCTTGATGAGGTTTGCTGTGGGTTTTTTTTTTACTGTTGTTGTGGTTTGTTGTTGTTGTTCATGTTGGAGGTTTGCTTATTGGTTAGTTGGTTAGTTTGGGATTTTTTCTTTGTTTTTTGGCAGGGGAAGGGAGTTGATTTTGCCTAAATGCTAAGCATCTGTCTGTTTTTTTGCTTTCCTCTTTTTCTGTGGCAATGTTGTTAAAAAAAGATTAGGATATGTGCATGAAGCATGCACTGCACTGTTAGTTCACTTGAGGAACTCCAAAGTTGCCACTTGACCAACAGAAATGTCAGTATGAATGAACATAATGTCACGCAATGGTTACAGTTAGCTTCTCTGCACTTACTGTGCATTGCTTATTCCTTTGTTTTTTGCCTGCTTGATATGGAATATTTTTTAACATCTCATCAGAAGAGAAGTTTCAAATAATTAGATTTAAAAGAGTTTGTCAAAAAATTAGCAAAAGATCTGGCCACAGAAAATAGGAGAGAAGAAAATAACTCTTGTTTTGTTGATATATTACTATTGTTTTACATTATTATGTCTTTAGAGATGCAGACAAATTATTAATAATTTATCATGTCATCAACTGTTAGGGTGTCATCTGTCATCAGCATTCTCAGTCTCCAGTTTGTGTGTGCTTTTGCTTTTCCTAAAGTGAATTGACTCAGAAGGGTCAATATGATGACTTAGGTGTTATTGGTCTTGTGCAGGAAATACAGAAAGGTTCACTGATTACGGAAGTCTGTAAAAGAAGATTAAACCTTTGGAATTTGAACCTAAAAGACAGTTATGCAGATACAGAGAAGAGTTTTTGATTAGGGTTTCCATTTAGGAGAATGTCAGAGCAAGCTGCAGGAGGAATTTCCTTCTTGAATTTGGGGTGAAACCAGTCTTCCAAACTTCTCATTAAAAATAAATTAAAGGAATTAATTTAGCATACTCTGTCTTTATGAGTCAATTTATTCATTCACACAAAGGCCCTATTACAAATCACTTCTTGTGATACTTTCACAAACCAGCAAGGTACCATTGTTTTGTAAGAAATTCTTCTGTTCCTTATTGAAATTGCCCACCTCTGTATTAATAATTAAGAAACTACTAGACAGGAATTTATAAGGCAAAGCTACTGAACCATATTAATAACTTTCTCAAGGTTGGACTTCTTGCCTGCTAAATGGGTCCTGTACTTGATCAATTGTTTCTTAAAAGTTTTATCAGAAATTCCATGTTACTTTCAACTCCTTCTAATTTCAGAAGTATATTTGGTTTTGACTATAAACTCTTGGGTTAAAAAAATTCCTTGACCACCCTCATACAGAATCATCTCTGCATCCCTAACATGCCTAGAAACATGATGGGTATATTTGAAAATATCAATACTGCTAAATACATTTGTTCCTGAAATATCTTTGCTCTGCCTCCCAGTTCCATTAAACTTGCCTTAAAAATCTAGACTATAATAATTTATTACCTCCTTTGAAAGGTTTTATTACCAGTTTGAGGGGTGGAGGGAGTCATTCGTCTTTAAATTTTTTAGTTTTAGGGAAAATTAAGTTTTAGTGGTACTTTCACTGAAAATTATGCGGTTTTAGTTGCATTTTGCCATCTGCAATTAGATTAATCTTCTCCAAACTAATGAAGTGTAATTTGTAAATGAACTGTTTGTTTCTCTGTAAGGATTGCTCCAGTCATCTAACTGTCAAGTCTCCTCCACATGGATGCTTTGTTAATCACAGATGTCAGAGTCTGTCCTTTTTGAATTAGACTGGTTTTCTGGAGTTGTCACTCGGCTTGGCTCTTTGACAAAGACTATGGAGGGCAGGAAAGGTTTATGTTTCTGTTTGTCCTCAAAGCCGCAGCAGTGCAGAGGTGAGGGCTACTGTATGTCTTCTATCTATAATTTGAGTGTTAAAAGGGTCTTTGTGGTCAGAACTCTTTACACAATATTTTCCTGTTACACATTCATGATGATGTGGCATGACAGCTAAGAAGATTTGCTAGGAAGAATTGCTTTATGATTATAAAAAATATCAAATATGAAAATTATACACTTTACACACACTTTACACAGTAATTATAACATGATATAGAGCCCTGGGATTGATTAGCTCTGAAGAGCTTTAAATTACCCCTTTTTTAGTCATTTCTTTCTAATGTTTCCCTTAGTATTAGCTTCTGATTCCAGAAATGTCGGGTTTTAATGGTTCTTTCAACTTTCAGGTAGCATATCCATATTCCTCTCAAAATATATTCTTCTCACAGGCTCTGATATGTTTCTGTGTGTGTATATGTTTTGGGGTTTGGGTTTGCAAAAGGAAGGGAGCTGTTGGGGTCTTTTTACTTCACAACAGCAGCAGCTAATCTTGTTCTGAGCACATATGTGCTCCTGATAATAAAGCTGAGCTGTTTTATACAATTGCAATAGCATATATCTAAAGGCTTGAACAGCTGAGCTAACAGTTGTGATTTGTGATACTGCAGGTGCATGCAGAACGCATAGTTCAGGATGGCAAAGCTAATATTCAGATCACACTACTTGTATAAGTTCCTTATTTTTTATTTTTCTCGTGCTTCTAAACTTTGATAATGAAATCCTTTGCTGCAAGCTCTGTTGTTTGCATCCTGATTTGTGCCAGTGTGTACAAGCTCCAGAGTATCATTGCACACTTTTCTGTATTTGAGTGAATAAACAAGTTTGTCAAATGAGGTTCAAGATTTGTAAAGTTTTTTAAGACTCTGAAGTAGTTTAGTAGTTTTTACAGTCATTGGGATTAACCATTTTACTCACAGAGAAGGATAGCTTTGAAAGCAGGCATAGCAAGTCAGTAAGGAAAAATAATACAGCAAGAGCTGAGGTGCCAGTATTTGAAATTTTGGTCATGTATATCTTTAAAATTTATGTGATGCTGCTAGTCAAAAGTCAGAAAACAGGCCAGGAATTGGTATGCCAGAAAACATAGAATCTATTAATATATTATCTCTCCTCTCCTTTAAAAATATAATAATTAATATATTATAATATTAATAATTAGTTCAATAATTAATGCTAATATAAATTCTCCTTTAATAATAAATTACACTTGTTTTCTCCTGTAATAATCTGAAAACATTCTAATGAATTCTTTATTTTGTCTTTCTATTAACTTCTTAATTACCCACAAATAAGTTATGGTATTCTCATCTCTGCCCTTCAAATCTGTATTTTTCCCATGCATGTTGTTATTTATGTACAGATAGCTTTAATGACATTTTAGAAGAGTTAATTTTTAGCTATCAAAGTCACAAGTCACTTATTCCTCCCACCCCCAAACCCCTGACAATGATTATATTATTTTGGCAATATCCAACATGAAATGAACAATAACTTTTAAAATCAAATATACATTTCAAACACAGTTTACTTGTTATGTTAAAATGCTTGAGAGTTAAGAACTTTGCAGAAAGCAAACAAACTCACTACAATCATGACAAAGTGAAAATTACTTTTGCGTTAGAACAGGTATTAGTGAAAAATGTTCCAATACCATTCACTTTGCTCTGCATCCTCTGGCAGTTTCACCACGTTCCTCTGCAATGCTGAATGTAGACTGTATGTTCTAGTAAAGCCAACCCAGCTTTCCTGATGGTCAGCCCATTTCAGAGCTTGCATCTGTCCCGCCGGTCTCACGTCTCACCTGAAGTTCTGCCGGTGTCAAGATATCTTAAGAATCACATTTGTACTGATAGGCATACAATAACTTCTTCAAGAGCAGATGTTCTGATCAGATAAAGGTTCTTTTGAAAGGGTGACAACTTTTTTCCTTCCCTTCAACCCCAGTTTAGTCTGGTGTGCATGGGGAAGGAATAAGTTATCTTCCTTGTCCTCCTTTATCTTACCATGGCATAGCTTATTTCCTTCCTATGTTCAAAGTAGCTACTCTTAAGAAACAAGGCTCCACCTTTTCCCACTTCCCAGTTTGCATTGCCTCCAGCCACCTTCGTCTGTCAAAGGACCTTAGATGCATTCTGTGTGTTCCCTGTCACGTTCAACTCTTAAATAGCATTTGTAAACAAAGCTAAATAACATTTGTAACTGTGATGGGCAAAAGGTATTAAACAAGAGTTGTTTTATAAGCCTGAATGGCTATGATTTATGAAAATGTCAATTCAGCATTATTGTGCTAGATCAGATCACATCCAGGGGCCAGCTGATGAGTACAGGGATTTTCACAAGAGAACATTTACTGCAAATGAAGGAATAAGTGTGTTGGCAATTAGAGACTTTGGGAGAATATAAAAGATCAGTGCCTGGAATTGGATTTAGATGTGACTGTTCTGTTTTCTGTGATTGATCAGGCTCCATTAATGTCAATGGCTAAATTCATGGGCTTTGCCACTTCAGCAGAGGGAAGACCACTCAAATTCTTCTTTCATTCTCCTTTTTCTTATTTCCCTGGAGTTCAAGGGTCAGTAATCAAAATATATATCAACAAGCTGAAACAGAAACTTTTTCTGAGTCACTGAGCAGACTCAGAAAAAGCCCTGTTTATATGGACCATTTTTATTGCTATTTGCCATTGCTATTTATCTTACCAAAAAAAACCCCATCACCTGCAGTAGTCCTAGCATCCTGTATGATATTATTTCTCATGTCTCTGCAGATAAGTATCTGTATCATATGTTTATCCTATTACAAGTTATGATTTCTGTAGTGCATATGTCATTCAAATACATGTAAATGCTCTTCAGCCAGAGTGAAAGAGCTAGGATGATCTTCATTCACAGAAGAGACTGTGAGTTATTTGTTTCCCCATAAGCAAAAGGATTATCATGCTTACTGGACCATTGAAGACCTCTCAGAACTTATTACTTGAACTTCCATTGGGTTTTATGAAAACTTTAATCATCATCTTAAAAACAAAATGAGCAAAAAACCCAGAACCAAACAAAAGAAAAACAAACCAACACTAACAAAAACAACAACAAAAAGTAACACTTAACTGATAAGTCAGGAAATATCATCTCAAAGTTTCTGGAAATCAGCTGGCTAAAACTGGAGGAAAATGGAACTCTGGTGCTTTTTTGCCATCTACCCAATTCTTTTTTTACTTACTGCTAGTATGGATACGGATATGTATAGGCAAATATTTTCTTATCTATGGCACTTGAAGTACAGATAATACATGGCTAACTTTAAGGTCCCTTCCAACCCCAACCATTCCCCGATTCTGTGATTCTATAATCTTTTCTGACACAACATGAAATCATCTTCTAAAGAAATTTTTCCTACAATATCACTGTTAAGAAAAGTACAACTTATTTAGGCATCACGTGATACCTAGTTGAATGAAGCTGAGCAATGGGAAATGATATGTTATGAGCACCAGAAAGGGTTGCAAAGTGATGCATCCACTTTTTTTTTTTTCTGCTTTTCTGTAGACCACCTGCCTCTTGCTTTGTGTTATTTCTCCAGCTTGGACATTGTTGATGAAAGCAGCAGATTTTAACACAGAGGCATACATTCTCACCCTCGTGGTGTGCTTGGCCTCTGCCTGCTGACAATCGGTAAAATGCAATCCCCAACTCAAATTACCAGCAGAATGTTTTATTTTATTTAAGCACATACACACACAGGCATACAAGCTTGTCAGACCTTTTTTTTTTTTTCTTAGTAATAAAATGAGTACATGGTTCAGTATGCACTTGTATAAAAGTTGTAATTTCTGGAAGGATAGATTAGACGTATTAAAAAAGAGAACACCCGCAAATATCTGTGCCTGGAGTAATGTCTTTTTGCTCTCACTTCTGTGGTTCATGTTTTATTTAGATGATCTCCAAAGACACTTAATTACTGCAAGGAAACTACAAGAAATTTAAGTTAAGTCAGGTAATGAGGTCTGCAGTTTCAGTTGGCTTCCCTGGGTGGTTTAGCAGAACAGCATTATGTTTTCTCTCGGCCTTGCAAATCCTCAGGCTTGACTCCCAGACTTTCACTTGAGCATTCACAAAATCTGCTATCTAACTGATAAATTAAAAATGACAGAAGATGAAAAATGGAGAATGAGTTGGCTATTCTGAGTTCAGCACTAAAGGACAGTAACTCAGATGATTCACCTCCAAGGACCAAAGGCAGAAATAGCCTTTCAAAGTTGAGCACTCTCCCTGAAGGTCTCTACAACCCAGTGCGAATCTAAGGGATATACCATCACAGGCTTGATTTCCACTGAACCATGAGGGTCAGTGCCAAGCAGTTGGAAAGGAACTCCTGCCAGCAGGAGTCCATCAAGCAGCTGGCAGAGGCGGAGCAGTGCAGGCAAAAGCGCTGCTTGGGTCATCATGGACGCACGGTGAGTGCACACGGGCCCGTGCTGTCAATTACACCATTGATGTGACACTGTACCAAAACAGAAATTAATTTTATTTTCAGCAATACAGCAGCAAACAGCTCCTTATCTTCTTTTTTTTTTTCAGTGAATGTTATTTACAAAAATACAAACTGTGGAAATATGATTAGCCTGCATTCATACCATTAGCCCAGTTAGCTACAGTGTTTTAAATCCCTACAGAATTCTACCTATTCTCTCCTTTTGTTGATCAGTAGAATATATCATGCCCACTACTGCTACAGTTTCTTCTGCTGCTTTTTCCTTTTTTTTCTTTTTTTTTTCTTTTTTTCTGGACCCCATGGCTTGTCTCTTTTTCAGATGTTGAAAATTATTTAATATTTCAGCTTAAATATGGCATAATTTGCCTTCTCTCTAGAGAGTGTGGAAGCAAAAATACTGAAACAAAGGAATATTTTCACCAATTTGTTGGGGAAAATGTGGGATAAAATAATTTATTTTTCTTGTAAGAATGAATCAAGGAAGGTTATGACTGAATAAAGGAAAGTTCAGAAACAGAATATATTTGCAGAATAGAACTTTTATATTGTTCTCCAGTCATGACTTGCATTATTTATTTAGTCATATAAAATTTGTCTCAGAAAAAAAATAAATTGGAAATTGGATTTCCCAGACAAGAGACAATATCATTATCATAACTTACATTGATTTTGCTGTGGTCATTTCAATTTTATTTTTTTTATGAAACAGAAGATAAATGTATTTTCTATATGGGGATGCATAATTGCTGCCTATCAGTGCAGTATTAGTGGTTATAAATACTCTCAACAGTGCCAGACTACTGAGTTAGCTAAAAGCTATGTTGATCAGATGCTTGATGAAGTCTATCAATATAGGAATGATGCTCAGCACAGATTCATTCATTCATTCTCATCTGGGTGCATTTCCAGTGTACAACTGTACTCTGCAATGCAACATAATTTCCAGTGCTAAAGGTATTTTAATTGTGTTAGATAGCACTGTACAACACAAGAAAGGTAGTACTTCAGATCTCTGCTGGATTTCTTAAAATCAGAATCTCTCTGGCTGAGTCAGCAGTGCTCTGACAGCCAGGAGGGCCAACCTCATGTCCTGGGGGGCATCAGGCAAAGCTTTGCCAGCTGGATGAGGGGGGGGATTGTCCCACTCTGCTCTGCACTGGAGTGACCTTATCTCTAGTTCTGCGTGCAGTTTTGTGTGCCTCCGTATAAGGAATATGTTAAACTATTAGATAGTGGCCAAAGCAGGGCTACAAATATGATGAATTATCAAGAGCTGAAGCCCTATGATGAGCAGCTGAGGGCACTTGGTCTGTTCAGCCTGGAGAAGAGGAGACTGAGGGGAGATCTCTTTGCATTCTACAACTTTCTCGTGAGGAGTAGAGGAGGGGCAGGTGCTGATCTCTTCTCTGTGGTGACAAGTGACAGGACCCGAGGAAATGGACTGAAGCTGTGTCAGCGGAGGTTTAGGCCGGATATTAGGAAAAGCATCTTCACCCAGAGGGTGGTTGGGCACTGGAACAGGCTCCCCAGGAAAGCACTGAGCCTGACAGAATTCAAGAACTGTTTGGAAAATACTCTCAGACACATGGTGTGATTCTTGAGGTTGTCCTGTGAAGGGCCAGGAGTGCGCTCTGGCAATCCTTGTGGGTCTATGATTCCATGAAATGTACTGAGGAAGTGTATGTGTATGAAAAATCATGCATAGGACTGACATTGATGAATAGTTATTCTAGCTGTGACACTTTCTTCCACTTAAAAAATGTGTGTTAGTACAGAGTCATAGAATCACTAAGGTTGAAAAAGACTTCTAAAATCATCAGGTCCAACTACAGGTCAGAAATATATGTGTGAATAGATACATAAATTTATTTAGGGTATGAGTATTTATATGTGGCTATAAATATCAAGTTAGCAACAGCCATTCTGCTACCACCTTTTATCCAAGGTTTTGTATAAAACCCTTGTATTTAGGTCATCAGGGTTTGGAAGGAGAGGATTGTTTTTGTTTTCGCTTCTGCCTCAGGTGCTGTGTAAAGATTCAAATTGCAAATAGCATTCCATCAAATTTAATTCATAACCAAAGTATTGCAGGATGCTCCATTTCAGTAATAAGTATAGAAGAGGAGCTATTTAAGTGTGCATAAAATGTTTTGTCAAATGCTTCAGAATATCGTATTGGGTTTGTGTGCTCAGGTTTTGGTTGCAATGGGGCTACAGGGGAGGATCCTATGAGAAAGAAGCCAGAAGCTTCCCCCATGTGCAGCAGAGACAATGCCAGCTGGCTCCAGGACAGAACCACCACTGGCTAAGTCCAAGCCAATCAGAGGTGGTGTAATGCCTCTGTAAGAACATATTTAAGAAAGAAAATAAATTTATTGTGTGGATGTTATTGGGGCTGGAGAAAAGTAGAATGATAATATGTGAGAGCAACAACTCTGCAGACACCAGAGTCAGTAGAGAAGGAGGGGCAGGAGGTGGTCCAGGCACTAGAGCTGAGATTCCCCTGCAGACTGTGGTGCCTACCATGGTGAGGCAGCAGTGTTCCTGCCCCCCATGGAGGTCAACAGGGATGCAGGGATCCACCTGCAGCCCATGGAGGAGATCCATACTGGGCCAAGTTAATGCCTGAAAGGCGTCTGTGAACTCGTGGGAAGCCCATGCTAGAACAAGCTTCTGGCAGGGACCTGCAGACCTGTGGAGAGAGCAGCCCATGCTGGAGCAGATTTCCTGGTAGGATTTGTGACCCCATGGGGCATACCCGCTGGAGCAGGCTGTACCTGAAGGACTGCACCCTGGTCAACTGAAGTGACCCACATCGGAGGAGTTCATGGAGAATTGTTGCCTGTGGGGTGAACTGACATTGGAGAAGTTTGTGGAGGACTTTGTCCCATGGGAGGGCCCCCATGCTGGAGCAGGGGAAGGACTCTTCTCCCTGAACAGCAGCAGGAACAACGTGTGATGAACTGACCATAACCACCATTCCCCATCTCCCTGCATTACTGGTGGGGGAGGAAGGTAGAGCCCGGGGAGGAGGTAGAGCCCATGAAGGAGAGAGGGGTAGAAGGAAGGTTTTTTAAGATTTATTTTACTTCTCATTGTCCTGCTCTGATGTTGTTGGTAGTAAGTTTAGTCTGTTTTTCCCAGGAGAGTAGTCGGTGACTCCGACTCATGAACCTTTCTCTTTATTTTCTATCCCCTGTACAGTTGCAGAGGGGAGCAATAGAGCAACTTTGGTGGATACTTGGCATCCAGCTATGTTAAAACCACCACAAGCATTAACAGTTGTGCAAACTGGAATGATATGGAATTTGTCACATTAGAGTTGCATCTCTACACCTTTAGTACCAACCTTGAGAACTGGTCACATGAGGTGTTTTGAAAAATATTGTGGAACCAATTCCTCTAAAGTAATTTTTTTTTCATCTGAACAGACAACTGACATGTCTCTTAAGAAATTATTTATAATTTTTTCCAAGATAATTAGCACCTTCTGCATTTAAAATTAGCAACTTCTGCATTTCTATATGCAGAAATAAAATGGAGGTATGGTTTCTTCAAGGTGTGCTGAACATCTTCTTCAATCAGTGAACCTGAGAACTTAGTATCCAGAATATAGAGGAAGAGAAAATGCCACAAAACAACCATGTGGCTTCTACTTCAGTCAAGACACCCTTTTCTCAATACATGAGGCCATTTCATTTGTGTGGGGCTCTTCCTTTAAAACCTGTGTTTTCATCCTTGCTGTTTAGAAGGAAAAAAGCAATAATAGTGTCACCCTGGATTTCTTTAATCACCTACCTAAGATTGCCTTCTAAGAGTGATCAGATTATTATTCTTGTCGTCCAGATTGGAAACAGAGGCCCAGAATAGTAAAAAGCACTTGGGCTTATTTAATCAGCAGAGCTGATAATGAAAGGCACTGTGTGATCTGCAGACTTGAACTTGACCACACTACCTTCCTTGGTTTGACTTCTCCAGTAATGCTTAGTATCCTAAATGTACATTTATTTCCCATTCGGGCAGTGTCCTTTTGCACACTGGAGGATGTGCAAAATGAAGGACAAGGCAATTTGCTCTTTTGGGTAGAAACTACCTACCTTTTTGATTTCTTGTAGAAACTACCTACCTTTTTGATTTCTTGTAGAGCGAAAATTAATGCTGCTAATCAAACAGGCAAAAATAATTAATAATAAGTAATAAATATTTATAGCTATAATTAATTACAGGTTGCATAATTGATTTGTACTGTATAATAAATAATAAAACTCTGTATTGTAGCTATCTACAATATATAATTTATATTATACAATTATAATTATACTTAATTATAGTCATTCTGGTAAAAGCTCCCCCTCAATCTATGTACTTTGACTGCTCTAATTTATAATTCGGCTATTTTATCATTACATTACCTAGGCAGCCTCATCTCCTCAGATGGTAAGATTGACAGGGATGTAGACAACAGATTAGCAAAACCATATGGTGCTTTTGGGAAACTCCATAAAAGAGTATAGTGTAATAAACACTTGAAGAAAAGTACCAAGATCAGTGTTTACAAAGCCATAGTGCTGTCTACTCTCTTATATGGATCTGAATCATGAGTCATCTACCACCACCACCTGCGACTCCTAGAATGCTTCCGTCAACGCTGCCTCCGTACAATCCTAAGCATCCGCTGGTCAGATTATGTGACCAATACATCTGTACTAGAACAAGCAGCAGTCACAAGTATTGAGGTCATGTTACTGAGAACACAGCTGCACTGGACAGGTCACTTCTCCAGGATGAAGGACCACCCACCGCCTCCCTAAGATCTTGCTTTATGGTGAACTTGCCACTGGCTGCCGCATGAGAGGAGCCCCGAAGAGAAGATACAAGGACTCCCTGAAACAACATCTCAGCCTTGGCCACATTGATCAACATAACTGGTCTGCTCTGGCCTCCAGTCAGGAGGTCTGGAGACACACCATCTATAACGCTGCCGTTTCCTTTGAGAAAGCACGCAGGATCGCTCTCAAGGAGAAAAGACAACACAGAAAGAATTGTGCCTTGCAGAATATACCACCTAAGGAGTCTTTCTGTTGTGCCTTTTGCAATCGGATATGTCTATCTCGTATTGGCCTCATTAGCCACTGGCATGCTTGTAACAAATGTGGGTAGAACCCTCCTAAATCTTCATTCGCGAAGCCCAACCATGATACTCAATATAATTTTAATACATTTTGAAGGCAATGCAAAAGTTATGATTTTGTGCTTAGGAGTCACTTCTCAAGTGCCGAATGTTACACCTCTCCTATTTTCTGTGGAACTTTTCTGAAGGAAAGAAGTGTCCATGGAGTTGAAGACCCCTGAAAACTGATACTTTAACTCCCTTTGCTATGACTGGAATGTCAACCATTCCCTGCTAATACAAAAGATTCAGATGACTACAAGACATCTGTCTGAGACAGAAGTCCAAGGACCTTTGCAGACTTTCCAAATATAGGAAATTCTCGAGAGAGAAGGTGTCATTTAAGTTTCCAGACATAAATATTTTTAAAATAATTCAACAAATTTAAACTGAGATTAAGGTATGCACAATACAAGTTCCAAGAAGCCGTGAGAAGCTGCACACTTTTTTGCTTGATTTTCTTCAAATGTTCTCAGTGCCCAAGATATTCTACTTTCAAACCTATAAAGAATTTTATTTTTTTTAAAAAACAGTGGAGGTGTCTGACCTTAAGTAGTTACGATATAGTATTATTTGTCTACAAACAGCAACTCAGGATTTGTCAGACATGTCTGTTTAGTATGGAAGGACAAAATACTGAGGTAAAACTAGCAAGCTCAGGAAAGAAGTCATAGTCTGAGTACTGATACTTTAAGGCTTTCTTGACACCAAGTGTAAACATGGTCAATGCTGAAGTCAAATACTGCTTTTATAAGTAGAATTTCAGCTCCCTTGGATCAAGACAGATGACTTTTGGCAGTACTCTCCAATTTTAGCAGATAAGAGCATTTCTGATTGACAGGACTTCCTTGACTGGAGGACTTAATAGGGCCTCTGCTTGGCTAGTGATAAATTAAGCGGTTATTGATAAATTCTTTTCTGTCATGTCTTATACAGTGCAGAAGGAAATCAGTATATATAAAGGCTAGTTATATCCCTTTCCATCAATTATGTTACTTTTCAGTACATTCTGTTACCTCCATTGCTCTTTTGAAATAGTCTTCTCTCTGATAAAACCCGCTCTAAAATTGGAAACATAAAAACAGGGACAGAAAGACTGCAAAACCATTAAGATTTCTCTCTACGTCTTTGGAAGAATGTCCACCCCTTATTCTTTACGAGGGCCTGAATTTTTATACAAGAATCAATCATTTTGTTAAATCTGTGTAATTCTGAGAAGGGCTGAATTCCCTTAAAATCTTGCCCCTTTCTGACATTTTATTTACAATTATATTAATATATGGGTCTTCAGCACATTTAAGAGATCAGTGACTTCATCCCCGTGATGAAGGGATCCTCTGCTGACTTCTGCATCTTCTATACTTCATGCTATTTCTGCAGAAAAAAACCACAGTTGCAGGCGATTTTTTGATGGGATTTCCTCATGGCAATCTGGGTCTAGTGCTTATGGGTTTCTTTCTGTTTCTGTGCTCCCAGTTTTCTAAGGTACTGGGTGGTAAGGTAGAAATGAAGTATCAGTTTCCCTGGCAACAGCAACCATACGAGATGTTACATAAGTTCTGGAGGAGAGGATTGTAGAAGAGGTGGCTTCTATCCTTTCTAAACTGCTAAATGAAAGCTGGGGATGGAGTTACCATGGTGGGTATCAGTGTGACTTCAGGACATGCAAGCTGGTATAACAGACACTGTGACTTGGTCATATGAACCACTTCCAGCTAAATGAACTTCCAGTCCCATTATAAGCCTGCCAGTGCTTTGGTTTCAGCTAGCAGAGGGGCTACTGCCACATCCCCTCTCTTTACAAGGAAATGTGAAAAGGAGAACATATTCTGTTTTTTTTCTATAAACAATAGAAATGTTTGTTCTGACACCGCAGTAGAACTGGAACCTCAGGTTTTTTTCCTTTTTTGAATGCTTGTTTGTTCCTTCCTTCTCTTCAAAACTCTTAGAAATCAAGTATTTCTGCACTTCTGCTATAAAGAAGCTCCTAAGCATACAAAAGTAGTTAATATTTTCCTCTATACGGTATTATACAAATCTATTTTGTGCAGTTGGATAGAGTGTGTGATACTAAAAATAAATGGTGGGGAGGAAAGGACTCTACTCCCCTGGTAATCAAACATTTGGAGACTGTGAGGCACTCTGCAAGCAATATGCAGACAAGAAATTACATTATATCTCATTACCCCAAGGAAGGAGAATAGACTCCATAAGTCTGCACTCATTAAACTAAACCATTGAGAAGACTGTAACAGGAGAGCAGAAAGTTCTTTATATTATTCACAGCATGGGGAAGTGCAAGTTATCAAAAAGCAGTACTGACAGTGATTTTGAACAACGTTGCATGACATCAGGACTGGAGAGGCTCTGTCAGGCACTCCCAACCCTACTCCTTTTATCTGAACACAGGGAAACATTGGAACCCGATCTGCCAAATTAGCTGTCACTTTGAAAACAAACTTTTTCCTACTATGCTTTCTTGAAGGGGTATAGTATACCAGAAAATTAGCTTTTGTGTGAACTAAACACTGCTCCAACAGTTGTACATTTCAGCCTTTCTAAGCTCTCTTCAATTTCTTAGATATTCTTAACTAACCTGAGAGTCATTTTGTTCACCTTACATTTTCTGCCTCCAAATCTGTCAGATCACTACCTAACTCCCACTGCTGAAGTTGGTTTTGCCCTCTTGGACAGCTTTATGTTACCTTGTATTATGTAAGTATACACATAATTCTTATGATTCAGTGCATGTACAGCAAATATTACAATATGACTCAGATGTGAATTATCTAGGTCCATCTCAAATAGATTCTGAATGTGCCCCTGGCTCTTTAGTTGTCTCTCTGTTACCAATGACAGTGAAATCTTGTCTCCATTAATCTCACAGCAGCAAGCCCTGCAGTGAGACTTAAGGGAGTCCAACAGAACCAGATTCCTAGTTAAGACTTCGGTGCCTGAAATAGTAATTGGGTACCCATAATTGTTTGCTTCCTGTTACATAAGAAGAATGCAAAAAAATATCACTTCTTGAGAAAGCATGTAAAGATGTAGAGACTGGGAAAAAGTATTTTTTCCCATAGAATAAATGATACCTGAAGGTAGAAGAGGAATTTATCCTGCATATGTATGTACAAATATATGTAACCCATAAAAATTTACCATAGAAATATATATTCAGATTTCCTTGATCTTTCATTATTATCATTCCTTGGAAAAGGAATTTGTTGGGAAAACTGACTGATGCTGTTACAGAATTGCACCATTCCTCTAAGTTGCTGAGTAGGATGTGTAAATCACCCTCAATTTTGGTGACAGCTAAATTTTAATTCTGATAATTTACTCTTCAAATGTATTGACTGAAGTACCTTTGGCTTAGGTTCTGTAAAGGGGTCATTAAAACACTCTCTGTCTCAAATTGAAACACTTGAACAAAAGGGAAAGCCAGTGAACAGAAGGCTAAAATGAAAGAAGTTAAAACCAGGAGATGAGATGAAGTCAAAAATTTAACAGGACAGATGAATGGTGACTTGATTTATTCTGCTAGAAATAATCATGTTGTACTCCTTTGTCTTGGAAGGAATTACTTTTTCTGGTTTAGATGCTGTGCCTCAGTAGGCTGTATTGACAAATCACCAATTGTTACAGCTCTACTGACAAGTACGGAAGGTCTTCTGTAGCATACCGAATACTTGGAGCTCTCTTTAGACCAGAGGATTTGCAAGGTTTGGCATGACATGCTTTATCAACTTGTGAATATCTTTCGGGCAGAGGAAAGACAATAATTTATTTTTTTTGACAAATATAATATATATATTTCTAAATATATAGACATATATATTTATATAAATAAATATATAGACAAATAAATAAATATTAGGCCTTAGGTATTCTTGAGCTTTTTTCATGTCTATATATCAAAATAACATAAAATATATGTTTTCATCTTTATAATTTATACATTATATAATTTTATATTATAATTAACATATTTATACAATTTTGATTTAAAAGTTTAGTTTTTGCTAGTTTTACTAGAGGGTCAGTGATTTGAGTGCCACTCTCTGATCAATTTTTGCCATTACTCTCAGAAAACTGCTTTTTGGGTTTTTTTTAATATTTTGCTTCCTTTAGCCAAGGTGGCTTCCTCTTTCTTTAACAACAGCTGAAGTGCAAGAGCTATTCATGGAAATTACTTAGGGCTTATGAACATAATTTAGAATGGTGGCATAAATGTGGCAACTGTAAGACATTTGAATGAAGGCTACAAATCTTCTCTTCACAACCTTTTTGACAGTTTCACAGTTGAATTTAAGTGAGATGGAGAACATAGACCACTGTATATACTCTCTTGTTTTTCTCATCACTTCATCACAGTGGAAAGAAGAAAGAATTTTTAAAAAAAAAGTTAACCAAAACTTCTACTTTTAACTGCATTAGGAGTGATGAAAATTAATTAGTGTTTTTCTCCTCACTAGTTCATGCATTTTGTTGGTGTCAATAACTGAAGTGCTGTGAGAGCAGCCTTTTATTCATTGTGAAATGGTACATTCCTATTTCTTTCTGTTTTATGTTGTGTGCTTGGAGGTGCAGGTACAAAACTAAAAGCAATTATGTGAAAAAAAAATGAACATCAAACCTGCACTCATATATTCCTCATGCCTGTCCTTTCTCATGGCAATTAGTTAATTGATTGGTTAGACAGCCATAAATAGGTTGATCACACATGTATCTACTGTTCTGGTTTCTCCAACTGACCAGTTTTATCTCTGTCAAAAGTAGACTAGTTGAAAGAAATTAATTCTTTTGGGGGGCTGAATTAAGGCTAATTTGTTTCTTTTATTTAGCTGCTTTTGGAAATAGAGGAATAACAGCAAGAATGGGTTTTTTTTCCTATCCATAAAAGTAAAAAGGAACTGTATTTATCAGCAGTTCCACTGGTGCAGGTTTCCACCTGACTAAAATGACTAGCTTTTACTTTTCAGCTTCATTTTTGGTTATCATAAGCAGATTCTTGAAGATCTTTACGTGAATTAAAAACACATTATCTGTTTTCAAGATTCTTGAGCAACTCGAGTTTGGAACATAGTTTCGGAACTCTTTCTATCTGATGTCTATTAATCATGAGAGATATGTAATTTAGCTTTGGAAAATAAAAATAATTTGAACCAGGATCAGGTCTTCTCTGAAGGACCTTAGTCTTATTTCTCCTCAGGTCTTAAAACAAATGTTCTTTTCCTAGCTCCTTCAGATGCCCTATCTGAACAGACAAGGAACCTCATCTACGGAGTAGTTGTTTTCTGAGGGCAGGAGTTAATCATCTCTATTTATTTCTCTTTTTTCATTTGCCAATTAGTGAACAGTCAAGCCAAGACTAGACCATCCCACAAACCCTGGTCTTCTTAAAATGCAACTTGTGGCACAAAACCAAGATCCTAGTCATTTTTTTTAGAGGCAACATGAGGAGGAAGCATTGATAGTCTTCTCTCCATCACATCAGCAGAGATGCTGAGTGCTTGAAAAGATCCTTGGGTGAACACAGACAAAGCACCTCCATGACCAAGTTCAGCACATTAGCCAGAGAAAAGCATACCTAAATACCTCTGCCTTGTGGCAATTTATACTGAAACTCCTGCCGTTGGCAGTACCTGAAAACAAATGGATAATTTTAACTAAATTAATTGAGGACAGTGTACAGAGAATTACACAACAATGTGGGTAGTTTTCTGAATCTGGGGCATGTCTTCCTCTCTCTTGCTGTAGGCATAATATGTTTTGCAATGAAGATATTCTGAACAGTCAAAGGAAGAGGTCACTTCCCCTCTAGCCTCTTATTTATTTAATTTTTCTTTTTGACTGTGATTGACCATGGAACAGACTGCTGTGCTTGTCCCACTGAGAAGTTACTGTCTCCAGGAGGCAGACTACCGAGTGACTCAGCAGGCAATACTTTCTATTCTGCTTACATTTTATCTCCGTGGTGAGTACAGTGTGTCGTTTTCTCCAAGCAAGAAAAGCAATCATCTATATTTTTAATCAATCTCCCCAAGAGCCTTAACTATGAAACCATCTGAGCAATACCCTGGACAGTATATCCATAATGAGTCTGGCATCTCTTTAATAATAAAAATGTGTCTGTCTCTAGCTCTGACCTTCATTTCACACATAAAAGTCGCTTTTTGGTAACACCAATTATACATGTCTGTCTATCTATCTGTATCTATGCAAATTTGATTCTAATGACTGAGACCTCATTAAATAAGGATTAATTTATATTAAATACATGATTAATTGGTAGGGATAAGGACTGCTGCACCTTTAGTCATGACCAATCCATCTTCAGCATGTTTCAACATGGTGGCAAGAGAGTTTTAAATTGAGTTCTGAACTTTTATTCTTCTTTTATCTTCTGTGACTTTTTACATGTAATGTCAATAGAGAACACAGTTTTTTTTAAAAGCACTGAATTTGCCTCTTTCAAGTTCACTGTCTACAGAGCAGACTAACATAGCTACATTAAAAAAGGCTGCAAAAATAAAAGATCTTATAGCCTTTAACAATTTTCTGTTCTTCATAAACAGGGATATTTTCATTATTTCTTCCCAGCATTGCAATCTGCAATGAAGGCTTTTGAACAAACCTCTAAGAGTTCAAGTAGAAAATCTATCAGTCCAATGATCCAATGATCATGCTGGACACTGGGACTTTGGTTCCTAAAACAAATTATCCTTAAGGACATTGATGCTTACTTTTTGAAAACCCATGAAAGGGTAAGGAGGCACCTCTCTTGGAATTCTTTTTATCTCTCGAGTTTTGAAACAGCACCAAGACATTGAGCAACAGAGAGTTTTTTCCTTTGTTCTTTAATGTCTGTAAAACTCCTTACTCAGCTATGTCCTGAGGAATGGTAGGATCACTAAAAATGCTTCCTTTTTTCTCTTAAGCACACTATAATTATTAAGAAGACACAGTTTTGTGCTAACTTTTGGTGTGTTAGACCTCACTAGCCTTCTCAGGCGGGAATGTTTAGTTACTTTAAAAAATATTTGTGTCTGCTTTGATGTTCTTTTGAAGGACTTCTACTCTGACACTGGATCAAAGGCAGCTTGTTTGGGAAAAGCACAATAAAAAGAAATTCTCTTACACATTTGACTCTTAAGCTACAGGATTTAATTTCTGCTTTCTACTGGCACTCAAATATGTACATATATTTTAATTAAAGTAATAAGGATTTTTCTTTTAGCTTACCTGTTTTATTCTGTTTTAAAACAAGAGAAATACTGTTTATTAACATGGCCTATTTTTTAGATTTAATTATTTTTGATCCTGATATGATGACAACATTCTTCTGTGTCCTGACTTTTACCTTCTATATCCTAATATTTGCCTTCCTGTTAACTGTAGATTCCGAGTCAACAATTTCCAGAAATAATGGTAGCAACATTTAGAACCTAAATAATTTTTTGCCATTACTTGAATACCATTTAATTCAGAGTCTTGTTAGGGACTTATTTTGCCTGGGCTCTATAAAAGTGTTATTTCCAAAATCAAATTAACTTAGATAGTATAAATGGGAATGAATGAGCTTGAGTTCATTGTGTGGACAAGGTACTTGTTAGCAAATGAGGTAAATCTGTGGGAAGAAAGTGGGGTCAAATTCCATTCCTTGGGCAATAGAATAGAATAGAATAGAACCATTTTAGTTGGATGATATCTACAGTGATCTTCTAGTCCAACTGACTGAACAATTCAGGGCTGACAAAATATTAAAACTCACAGGATTGATTGTCGTTGTTTAACCCCTGTCAGCAACTAAGCACCCCACAATCACTCACTCACTCTCCCCCAGTGAGATGGGGGAGAGAATCAAAAAACTAAAACTGAGAAGACTCATGGCTTGAGATAAAGACAGTTCAATAGGTGAAGCAAAAGCTGCACACACAAGCAAGAGAAAACAAGGAATTCATTCATCACATCCCATGGGCAGGCAGGTGTTTAGCCACCTCCAGAAGAGCAGGGCCCCATCACACAAATAAGGGTTACTGGAAGACAAACACTGCCACTCTTAAGTGTCTCCCCCTTCCTCCTCCTTCTCCCCAGTTTATATGCTGAGCATGATGCCATGTGGTACGGGATATCCTTGGGTCATTCGGGGTCAGCTGTGCTGACTGTGTCCCCTCCCAGCACCTTGTGCACCCCCAACCTCCTTTCTGGTGGAGTGGGGTGAGGAGCAGCAAAGGCATTAGCTCTGTGTAAGCGCTGCTCAGCAGTAACAAAAATCCCTGTGTTATCAACACTAATTCCAGCACAAATCCAAAAGAGCTCCAATATAGCTCCTATGGAGAAAATTAACTGTATCCCAGACAAAACAAGCACAATGAAGCATTAGCCATCACTCTAGGAAGCCCGTTCCAGTGTTTGATCACCCAAAATGTTTCCTAATATCAAGTCTGAACCTCCCTTGATGCAGCTTTGAACCATTAACAAAGGTCCAGTCACCAGATCCCAGGGAGAAAGCTCAGCTCCTCCCTCTCCACTTCCTCTCCTCAGGAGAGGAGAGAGTAATGAGGTTGCCCATCAGTTTCCTTTTCTCCAAACGAGACAAACCTGGAGTGCTCAGACGCTCCTCGTAAGACATAAGACCTTCACATCCTTCTTAAATTGTGGGGGCCCAGCACTGCACACAGCATTCAACCGAGGCCACACCAGCACTGAATACAGTGAAATCATCACCACTTTTGACTACCTGGCTGTGCTGTGTTTGAGGCACCCCAAGATGCAGTTGCCCTCCTGGCTATGAGTTAGCCACACTGCTAACTCATAGTGAGCCTGCTGCCAACAAGCACCCCCAGATCCTCTACTGCAGCTGATCTCCAACCACTCGTCTCCCAACTTAAACTTGTGTACAGAAGCACTGAGCATTAGGAATCCCATCTTCCTTCATTCCAATCCACTTAGCATGTTACTCCTTCCACCCTCTCATTTGGTTTTCTATGCAGAAATCCTCTTTTTTTTTTTTTTAAATTTTCTTTTCACATACACAGCTCTGCTACACAGTGCTTCTCTATCTTCATGTGAAGATTTTAGCCTCACACTTTTATTTATCTAATACAGTCTCCTTATCCATTCAGTCAGAAAGCCATTCTTCTACTCTCTAAAATCCTTCTGGCAAATCTCATTTTTTATCAGCAACAACCTATCATGGCTGTTAATTTATGCCACAGTCCTTTAATTTACTTCCCACAATATTGTAATAATAATAATAGTATGTCAGTATCTTGGAAAAATCTGTCGTCTCAAAATTGTTTTTGTTTCTGTCAACCACCCTGTTCTTTTTTTGTGTATCTTCTATACCATAATAAGACAGATGTAACCTACAAGATGCTATTTACCCCATAAAGCTTTATAAACAGTACCAAAGAATAGTAAATCTGCAGTAAATAAAATTAAATTTAGTCCATCTCAAAGTTGTTTACTTTAGCTCCCCATTAGCTTTCAGCCTTTGTCTGTCTCCTGTTTCATTCTCTTCATCCTGACTTTTTCGCCCCACTGTACCTCATTCTGCTCCTTTTCTCCTCTTCTGTTTCTCTGTCATTTCCCCTCATTTTGATGTCTTCTTTTCTTATTCTACCACATCTATATGCCCCATTTTTTCATCTACCTATCTTTCTTCTCTGGTCCATATTGTTTCCTACATAATTCCTTCTTCTTTCCAATTTGACATCTCAGCATCAGCTAATTTTCCTTCTGCTCAGTTTGAAATTCTCTTCCAGCCCACCCAGTTAAAAAGTCTACAATCTCTCTTTTTCTTTCTCCTTTTATGAAAGCAGTCTTCCTTCTGTGTAAAATCACTTTTATTTCCCCTTTCCTGCAAGCTACTCCATTTCTACCTTCCCATTTGTTTTGTTTTGTTTTTTTTTTTCTTTTTGGAGGGGTTGTTTTTTTTTTTTTTGCAAAACCACTCTAGATCTTTCTTATTTACACAACATTATCTCTGTACTTTATCCCACCTCTTTACCCTTCTGTTTTTCTGGCATCACATAAATGTCGGACCAGTGCAAAAGGTGGATGGTGGGATTTCCGAAACAAGAGGAGGAATGTGGCCACCTTGTCAGACCTCAGTAGAGGATGCCTGATGGATTGCAGGTATCTGTATCAACCCAAGTTGCAGTTTTCCCTTGCACCTTTGTATGTAACCCTCTCCAACAGGGTTGGTCAGATAATATTAATTCAGCACTGGTAGGGGAGTTGAAGACATGGTTGTGTCCCACATTCCAGTGCTGAAGCATTGTCCACTGGGAGCAAGGAGCAGGAGGGAAGGAAGACAGACTGTGACTGACTCTAGGTACTGTTTGCCAGGACCAGAACATTCTGGAAAGCCCTTCAGGGGTAGAAAAAGTCATGCACATTCTGGCTGTGCTTTTCTTTCCATCTTCACACCCACAGAAGGAACTGGAGGATGGCCTGACAGGGTAATTGACAGGGTAAGATGCTGGTATGAATTCATGCCAACCTACAGTGACTTGCTCACTAGAGTTTGAACTGCCTGTGAACAGCTCTCAGCTGCTCTTATTTAAACCACAAAAATGTCAAAATATTTTATTCAGTGAAAAACATAAGTGAGTTACCAGGGCTGACTGTTTCTAAGTTCATGCCTTTTAGCAAACAACTTTTAAAATCAGTTCACCCTCCTCCCCACAGGTAGCATTAAACAATTCACATGTTTTGAGGTTGTGAAGGGGTTTTGTTAATTTATTTTTTAAAGCTCAATTTCAAAATAAAGTGGTTCTCAGATAGAGGGATTGATTATTTTCCTGGTACAGTGAGTGATAAAACTACTGTGGACTATGAAAAGGCAGCGTAGTGGTCTCTATCTTCAGCTGTGTAACATGTCTGGAATCCATCTGTTCTACTAGTGGAAACAGAAAGATTTGAAAACATTAAGGCATGAAGGAAAAAATTTCAACCAGGAATGAAGAGAAATTACTGTGATTAGAACAAAATCATTTATTACCATATGCCTTTCCTGCAGAGAAAACTGTTTAGACACCCATTACATAAAAGGGCCCAGCTAAGCCTTTCCCTGGAAATTGTCTACTTACATAGTAGCTAGACAAAATAATGTTTATAATTTATCAGTGGTTCTTCTGCCCATTAATTTCACTGGACTGGTCAAAGACTCGTCAGAACTTGAAACATAAATACTGACTTCTGATTAATTCTCAGCTACAGGAGGTGAAAAATGGTGAAAAAAGATATTGCTTTATTTCTTGTTCTTATGCTTATTCTTGCTCTTAATTTTATTCTTATGCACATTCTTAATTTTTGTTGTTGGTCTTATTCTTACTGAACTCTGTTTCTTCCTGTCTCTGAAGCTTTGATCATTCAGTGGAGTATTTTGGTAATGCTAGGAGCCATAAATGCTGAAGTTAATTTCAGAATCATGTCATCAAGGCATCTTGTATTTTAAGGTTAGGTGTTAAACAATGAAGAAAATGCTGTCCATGCTTTAAGTTACCTATGCTTGTTTTGAAGTATATTGTAATCTAAATGTAAAAGAAGTTTTGAGTATCTGCTCTAGATATGTGATAGCTGAAAGCAAGGGATTTGTTCAGAAAAGCTTACATATTTTTATATTTCTCATTGGAATCATCAAAATCATTCCTTTTTAATAAGGCTTTTTGAAAGATTAATTGATTCACCTAGGAACAGTAGCCATTATTAATTTAAACGCAGTAACAAATAAATTTGTAGCAGCAGTACTTACAAAAAATAGACCAACTTTAAGGTCTACCTGCAGATATCTAATTCTGTCTTATATTTGAGGATAAATCATTTTATGTCATGACCATTATCACCTTCATTTTGTTTTCCAAAACTCTATTCAAACTAGAATCGTTCTACAAACACCTGTGAACCTCATTATCCTCCTTCAAATGCCCCCATAATCCTCATGACAGCTTTCTAGCAGAGAGAATACTCACATACTTGTAACAACCTTCTTATTCCCTAACCAGTTCTCCAGAGCTGTCTTTTTGAGCACCCTCACCTACCAGAGACCTTTGCTGCCTCATGTTGCTTTTTCAAACAGTACACTCCTTGCAAGAGGCAGCTGTGATAACCTCAGTTCCTAAATGAAGGAGGCTATAGCAGCTATGCTCTCTGATTCTGGATTGATGTCTTACCAACAAAGTTTGAACAAACTCCTCAGTTTCAGCCAAATCAAATTTGGCAGAGGTTTGTGTCTCAAAAGCTAGTAATATCCTATTAATTTTGTGCAAACAAGCCTACAAGAAGAAAAGGATCCTAATAAAGCCTTCAGTAAAACAGTCTTCAGACAGTACCCATTTTTTTAGTTATTGAAGGATGCAATTAGGAGAAGGATGCATTGAAAGAAAACAATGTTTGTTAGACTCTTCACTAGTTCTCAAGGTCAGGGAATTGCTTGTTCTGTGTTTCAATAGATCACAACGCAGTAAGATCCTGGTTTATCTCTGTAATGTGTAGGTAGTGCCCTACCAAAAAATAGTAGTGTGGGAGAATATTTCAGGATCTTCTGCAAGATATTTAAGGAAAACATAATTCATTGAAAATGGAAACAGCATGAAGTAAAAAAACTCCTTTGATTTTATGGACATCTCCCAACACCATATGTAGGCAAACCACGACAACATGCTGAAGTGTAGAGAAACACATTGATCCATTCCAATACATTATGGCATGCAAAGTTGATTCAGATAATAGATGACATTTTCTTTTCATGTTGGTATGGAAACTTCTAAGATCATCATACCATGGAACAGCAGTGCCTGTTCATGTCCCTCTCCTATAAGCTTCTGTACCAAATATCTTCACTTCAACATCTTTACTGGATTGAAGTCCCTTAGGCATGGCAATCCACTACATTTGCAAGGCCTTATGCAGTATCTTGACCAAGTCTGGATATTGTTAAAATTTCACAGTATCATTCTTTCACTCATATTTTGGCAAAATGAAAATTCTAATTTTTCGTCACACTTCAGTCAAAATAAAATTATGTTACTTACCTCAGCAGAAAAATACTGCAAGTCAGGGAAAGCCTACAAGACTTACAGCATAAAAAGTTCAAATGTGTTCGTAAACCCATAAACTTGACCATCGCTCTTCTTTCTTTCCTTAGGATGCCTACTAATTATGTTAAACTGAGTTTTTTCTTATCCTGAGACAGAACAAAGACAGCTAGTACCACCATATTACTCTTATGAAATGGAGAAAAACATCCTTAATTTTTAAGAAGCAGTGTTTATCCTACCACTTGTATCTCATTGAATCTGAAAGGGCTTTTATTATTATAATTATGTTCTTATTGAATTTTTCAGACAACTATGATTATAGTAACACAGCTTTTATTTTCTTTTAAACCATAAATTTTATAAAGACATGCACAACGGCTGGAACAAAAAAAATAATTGAAAAAAAAAGGTTTGTTTTTCTTTTACTTTCTCTTTTTGAAGACAAAACATTTTTGTTACTCAGAAAACAGCAGTGGATGCTACATTGTCTTGAAGTCTTGCATTGTGCTTTGAAAACTACAGCCGATTTGCGAAAATGGATTTAATAAAGGAAATATCACTGTACATTGGATTCTTTTTTTCCCTTCCCTGCCAAACCAAAGTCAAAGGTCTTCTAAGTTATGTTTCATGCTTTGGTGTATAATTAATAGTGTCCCTTTCCAGATTAAAGGGAAAAAAAAAAAATCACTGTGGTCTAGTTTTGGGTAACTATTCTTCCCAGCAGAGCAAATCACTTAGCAAAGTTTTTCAGATGGAAACCCATGGGACACGTGCAGCTGCAATGCAAGCAGTGGGACCTCTGGCTGTGGCTGCAAGGAAAGAGACAACAGTGACCCCAAGGCAGTTTACAACACTTAGAGACAGAAAACAATCTGATGCATCTGTATCTCATGCACCTTCGTTTCGATGACATCTGGTTGACCAGTTTGCCCACAACACATAAATTCAATCTACTTAGAAACTTTGACTCTTACAAAGCCACACTACCAGTCTCAATACAGAAGATGTACTTAATTCTGCATCATCTTGAATATCCAGTTTTATTTCAGTGTATGTAGTAAGTGAAATGCAATACCACCCAACACTGTTTATCTTTTGTTTTGCTTTTAAATCTCTTTTCTTTTCCAATAACCTGTTAGCATCAGCGCTTATATTTGTAACTTTTCTTTTAAATCCTTGTGAGGAATCAAAATGATCTTGGAAATTAACTGAAGTAAAAATATGTGAAAGGAGAAACTATATAATTGACAATCAAAATATGAAATTGAGGACAATAGAAAGTCTACTCTGCATAGAGCAGACTAGACTATACTAGATTAGACTAGACTAGAATAGTTTAGTTGGAAGAACTTACAGCGATCATCCAGTCCAACTGCCTGATCACTTCCTGGCTGACAGAAAGTTAAAGAATGTTATTTAGAGCACTGTTCAAATGCCTCAAACACTGATGGCCTTGGGGCATTGTCTACTTATTTAGGAAGCCTGTTGCAGCATTTGACCACCCCCTCAGTAAGGGAGAGCTTCCAAATGTCAAGTCCAAAGGTCCAAACATACCCTGATGCAACTTTGAACCATTCCCACACCCTCTATCACTGGATCTCAGGGAGAAGGGCTCAGCATCTCCCACCCCACTTCCCCTCCTCAGGAAGCTATAGAGAGCAGTGAGGTTGCCTGTCAGCCTCCTTGTCTCTAAATTAGACAAACCCAGAGTTCCCTTTTGCATCTCATAGGACATGACTTCCAGCACTGTCACCAACTTTTGTTGCCTTCCTCATGGCATAACCAACATGGTCATATTTTATTGAAACTTATATATCTTCCTTGCTCATTATGTGATTCTGACTGACCTTCATCAAAAAAAAAAAGGGGGGGAATCACTTTAACAGCAGATTTTACTTTCTTTGTTTTAATGACTCATCAAATTCTAGATATCTTTCTGCTGATGCCTTAAGCCCCTAATGGTTTTTATTTTTCTAATATCTGTAGGACTTGTAAGTTTTATAAGTAGGTTTTAAAAGCAGAAACCCTCCCTTCTTTGTCCCTTGTCCCTTATCCTTTTCCCTCTAGCACCCTTGTTTATACATTCCTTAACCCTCTTACCCCATTCTATCCTCCCTATATCACTTATAGCCCCAAATCTAATAGAAATGTTTAGTCTTTTGTCAAGGCAAGGCCTAGACAGTTGACAGAACAGCATATCTGGGCCTAAACCACAGAATGAAGTCAAGAATTAGGTAACTATGTACCCTTTGTGCTCTGATGATGGTGAAGGTGATGAAGTAGGTGGTCCCGAAATGCACCCCAGACCCATTTCAGGGGGTGGACCCCGGGGCGGTCCAGAGTAAAGGCCACAGGGTGGACACATCTGGGATTGGATGGATTGTATTATAAAATGTAACCTCTGGGGCACGGGGGCGCACGTCTTGTAACATCTTCTGCCTTGGCAAATAAACCCTTTCTTATCTCACCCCTAATTAATTGCTCCAGGAGATTTTTTCAGCACCTAAATCCCACGGCAACACTGCAAGAAGTATCTCTGCAGTATTTTACTCAGTCCACAGAAGATTTGTTCCATTTTTGTGAAACACTGCATATGTTGACATAATATTAAAAAGACATATGAAAATCCTGTGGGAGGTCCTGATGCAAATTCTTCAAGGTGTTGAGTGAATTATAGAAGCCATGACCTGCTGAATTTTATATGTGGATGCTTTTTTACATCCACAGTCTATGTTTTTTGTGAAAATCTATATTTACATCCCTGTCTATTTATTAAATCTTTCAAGTTTGCCTTCTTTTTGTGCTTAGTATTGAAATATGGTTCTCTTTCTCAAAGTAACTTTTGGAAGTAAAGTCCGTAGGGCATCACAGTAGCAACAGCACCATGTTATTTATATTATCATTCCTATGGCATTTGAAGATTCACAGACATCTTTCTAGGCAACAGGTTTAAAAATAAAAACATTCCTGAGCTTGGGTGTACCTGAAGAGTGTACTTCAGAAATTCTCTGCTGTTTGTGGTGTAAGCATCTTGTGTACAGAGGTTTGCAACAAAATTATACATGGAGCTAAGCTGTCAGACCCTGAAAACAAGAGGGAGTGGTAGGAACACAGATAACAGATCTTGGTTGGCTGTGTATTGCTCTTTTCTGTAGGATTTTATCCTCAGATAAGATGTCAGAGAGGACTTGTGCAGTTTTCACACTGAACATACTCTTTCTGCCACACCACTAAGCAACTAGTTGACAGGGCAAAGATTATCACGTTCTCAAAAATCCCATGGTGATCATTTCTCGTGGCTGGACTGGAAGGATTAAAACCTGATTTTACTCCTCTGGTTTACTTTCAAATGTTAACTCTTCACTCCTGTAGCATGAAATCCTCTTCTTATCTACATATTTTAAATGCAGGTTAAGATTAGCACTTGTACTGTTTTTGACATGGTGCAGCAGGCTTGCAAGTGCAAACCTGAGAAAACTCCTGTGACCTCATGAAGCACAGCAACACTGTGAGAAATTGTGGGTATAGCATTTACAACAGGCTTCCCATTAGGCCACATACACAATGGAGTTGCAGCATGACAAACTTAAAAAGATGCACAGTTGTTAACCAAGACCCTAAAAATCAAACTTGCCCATGTTCATCAGATAAATTAATTATTTGGAGGATGGCATAGAGATGACAAGCTGTAATGTTTCCTTGGACTGTGAATGGTGTCAGGGAACAGTAGCTGAGAAGCTGATGCAGGACCTATGTACCATAAGCAGTTCCTCTCTGCTGCTATCCTGAGTGTGACTTACGAAAATTTGAGAGAAATTAACACATAAACCCAGTGTACTCTTTACACAAAAGAAATATAAACAGAGAAGAGATTGTATTTACTGTGAAATAAAGCAAGCAGAGTTAGTCATTTTGGTAGTCAGTTTTGTTCTAAAACCTTTGAATGGAAGTGTTAACTTAAACAGATCTTTTTTTTTTCATCCGAATCCAATGCATTTTAGTCTCTAAGTTCTGAAATTAAAATAAGAAGAATTTATTTTATATTTTCATGTGGTACAGCTGGAGAACCTGGAACATTTATGTATCATGGATAATGCAGACATAAGTCTGTCAATTATGGTTTTTTAAATGTTTGTTTCCTGTTACATAAAGTGTAAAAATGAAAATAGCTCTAAATAATATTTTTGATGCACATTTTTTGGTGCTTGAGATGCTATCTAGCAGAAGATGAAGTCTGAAGAACTTGTAATATAAAATTTTTTATTCTGTTCATACCTCAGGATACTTGATCTCTTTTATGTATCAGAGGATGAATACAGGTCTGCACACTGCGCTGAACAGACAACACAGCAGAAGAAAATTCCATTCCTCCTGTGCAGTGAAATCAGACAGAACTGGAGCATTTGATTTGGTTTTGCTGGGGCAGCCTGCTCTGGAAAATATTTTATTATAATCCTTTAGTGCTTTAAATTAACTGTCTTGTTTTTGAAAAATCAGTCCTGTGTAGAACTATGTCAGTGTAAAAGCAGGCATCACTATGATATCATCAAGGTGTAGATAAAAGTAGTTTTGCATACTACACAAAAGGGATATGTCTCTCTCTCTCTACTTTCTTATACCATTGTGACTCTGTTGACATTAGAGTCATTATTCTATATTTACACTGGTGAGACATGATCACAAGTGAGTCTCCATCAGGAGTTAAAGCCAGAGCATGGAGGGAAAAGTGTTCCTTTGAAGGGAGCATCTGAGCAATTCTACATTAAAAAGTATTATTTAAAAAAACAGCTAAGTGAGTACAGAATGTTATTGTGCTTCAAATCCCTGGAGGAAAGGTGATTAGAGGTAGTTGCTATTTTTTTCTGTAATATATTTGAATAGAATATGTTACTTGCATACGCTGCAGAAGCTGAGCACAAATTGCCTCACTAAGGTCTATTATTCCGGGGAACAGTGAGAATAACAAGCTGAGATACTGATGAACTCAGAGAAATATGAATAACACATTAACGCTCAGGATGTATCAATAGCATGCTGCCTGACACTGGGGACAAGCATCTTGAGGATACAAGGAATTGCAAGAATGGGTCTTCAAAAGCACGTCTGGAGATGGGAGATTTTCAAGACCACTTCTCTAGGGAGGAGAGATTCAGCTTCAGGGGGTAAGAAATCTTGCCAATAAAAAAAAAATAGGTGTTTTGTCTCTCAGATATCATTAATCTCCATGTAAAAACTGGGGGGAGGCTAAGCAGGAGCAGGGACTTTTATTTTCACACACAAAGAACACAGTATGGGGATGTTTATGATACTCAGATGATTATATCTCAGGCTTACTGCTCTTCCAACCTAATTTCCTGCTTAAAGCCCAGGAGAGTGCAATGCATGAGAGCTTCAGCGGAGGGGGGGAGAAATACTGTTGAGAAACACTCCCCAGTTGGCCTCGTTATAAGATACCACAGCACAATGTAGTCAATGATGTTGCAAAGAGTTGCAGGCATGAAAAGAAAAACAAAAAACATAAAACATTCTTTATTGAGAAACATTAAGAGTTCACAAAGAGGATTTTTTTTTTCTTTTGAGAGACTCTTTTCCTCTGCATTTGGTGCAGTCTGTTGGATTAACAACACTTACACCAAAAGTACTCTTACCAGAGAAAAAGCAACCTGCTCCTTTTTTTGAGTGATGGGCTCTTTAGCCATCAGGGATTAGCTCTATCTGTCAAGTTTCAGTCAGTCCTTCTGAAATTGCCCAGCAGGATTCAGCAGTGGCTGGACTGAGCACACCAGCTTAAACAACATACCCTACAAAAAAGCTGCATCAATGATAACTTTGTCACTTTCAGCCCAACATCAGTAGCTTGCTCTGATTAAGGAGGAATTTGCAAAATTAAAGAACTGAATATGTATGTCAATGAGAATTTAAGATGTAGTATGCTGTAATTTGCCATTGATTATGATCAATCAGAGAAAATTCAGTTTCAACCCTTGGTCGCTGTTGAAAGCTGCACTATACAGGGCAATCTAAGGTACTACTGAAGGAGAGCCGCAGGAAATTATACTGTACTTCACTGGCACAACCAATTCATTTAAGGAATCCAGTAGGAGCCAATAAACTCATAGTTCTGATGTCATTATTAGCCTGAATGCAGTCTGAGAATTTCTGGGATTATAAAAAGCCTATTAAACTTAATGCCAGTGTACTATCATAGACTAAAAAGTGGTATGACAATTTGCACCTTCTGCCCCTCAACTCTGCCCTTGTGAGACCCCACCTTGAATACTGCATCACTATCTGGGATCTGCTGCAAAATAAGGATATGGACATGTTGGAGCAGGTTCAGAGGAGAACCATAAAGATAATCAGAGTGATGGGATGCCACTTCTGTGAAGACAGCCTGAGAAAACAGTGTTCAGTTTGAAGAGAAGGCTTCAAGAAACCTCATTGCAGCCTTTCAGTACTTTAAGGGAGCTTATAAAAAAGAGGAAGAGTGACTTTTACGAGGGCATGAAGTGATAGAAAAAAGGGTAATGCTTTTAAACTGAAAGAGGAGAGAGAAATTTAGATCAGATAGCAGGAAGAAATTCTTTACCCAGAGGGTAGTGAGGCACTGGCATAGATTTCCCAGGGAAGCTGTGGGTGCCCTAACCCTGGCAGTGCTAAGGATCACGTTGGATGGGGCCCTAAACAACCTGACCTATTGGGTGACATGCCATGGCAGCAGGATTGGAAATAAAGTCCCTTTCAATTCAAGCCATTTTGTTGATTTTATCATTCTGTTCTACTTAGAAAATAATTGCTTCTATATCCTAAATTATTATTTCTGAGCCACAAAGAGGAAAAGTATTTTATAGTTTCATAAACTTCTTCAGAACTCAGAAAATGCTTCATCCAAAGGGCGGCTGAGCACTGGAACAGGCTCCCCAGGGGAGTGCTCACAGCATCAAGCCTGCCAGGGTTGAAGAAGAATTTGGACAATTCTCTCAGGCACATGGTGGAATTCTTGGGTTGTCCTATGCAAGACCAGGAGTTGTATTTGTGGGTGCCTTCCAATTCAAGATATTCTATGATTCTGTGAAACCAAAAGCCTTGTGTCTGTACAAGGATGAGTAAGTGAGATGTGGGGGCATCCTGTGAATGGAGTCCAGCCTTGACAAGCAAGAAGTGCAGGTTTTGCTGGTCTTACCACTGAGGTGACAGTCCACTTAAGTTTCATGCCCAGACTGCGCTGACCAAAAGAGAGAGAGCTGTGTCTCTGTATTTTCATCTTTATCAACACAGAATTATGCTTTTATAAGTGTAAAAGAGGGTTCTGCAGTGGCTTGAGAAAGTCTTGGCCTGTTGGGGTTTCTATGACCTTCAAAGACATCAAGTTTTTATTCCTTGGCAGATGAGACCATCTCTATATTCCAGGAAAACCTTTGACTACTCCTAATGGTGGTAAAGCTGTAAAAGTTTTAACAGGGGTGTAAAATATCAAGTCAAAACAAAACAAAACGAAACACCCATATCTAACCCTAGTTATGCAACATGATAATGAAACAGTGAGTCGATAGTCTTTGGTTTTCCTTAAGATTGTGGAAAGCATTATGTGGCTTCAGTTGCAAGTTAGAAATACAAAAATCAAGTTTGTCCATTAGTTATAACTGTGGAGTTCTAGGGTGGTTGCCGTGCAAATACATACTGCAGTAGATTCATTCCTGTGGGGGAAGAGTGAGAAGGCACAGCCAGCTGTCAGGAGACATGACTCAGTGGCCTGGCTGGACATGATGGACACAATTACAACCAGGTGACTGGCTAAACTTTCACAACAAACTCTTTGACTGATTGGTACAGGGGCCCTACAGGTGGGAATTTCAGGCAGGTATCCAGATTTTCCCCAAGGAAGCTGTTGCTGTGTCTGCTGTTACTTGTATACTTAAACATGTTGGATTAACTTCCTAGATAGTGTGAATCAAAGATTTGCCTGGTCTATTCCTGATGCAGAAGCGATCAAATCAGTCATTTATAAACGGTCAATAGAAACTCTTCCTTCAGAAGTAGTCATGTAAAATAGTATTTCATATGTAGCTGAGACCATATATGTCAGCAGAGATGAATAAAAATGAAAAAATGCTTCTGCTGGGATGATTTTATAGGACCAAGCCAGCTGGGTTTTAAGAACTGTGAAGGACGGAAGTTTGGAGAGGACGTCTTCATCCAGTTGAAGACGTCTCTGTGAGGATACTTGCCACAGAGACTCCCATTGCCACTAGACAGAAAATATGGCCAGCTTACTGGGGCCATTACATTTCCATGTGAACATTATTGCATGTCACAGGATCTTAATACATTAGGGTGTTTTTTTTTCCTTTTTAGCAAACTGTCTTTAATGTGCAACAAATTCCCCTGTCATATTCACCTAGCAGACTACAAAATCAAGCTAACAAGGGTAACTCAGCTACTGTTGCTATGGTCTGGGTCTCAGATGAGATGCTTCCTACATTCAGTGCCTTCTTTGCAGTAGAGTCATTAATTTGGGGGGAAGGAGGGGATTTTTAGTTTTTTGAGGTATTTTCTTAGCTATGACAGCTGAGTGAAGTGGCTTTTCATGCCAAGAGTGTCAGCGGACCTTGACCTAGGTAAAACCTTCCCTTACTTTTCCCTCACAGTGTCAACCTATCTATACAAATTCCTTGTAGCACTCAGTAACTCAGGTGTATACTTAGTCTACTCAGATTTATAATGTCCTTTTTAGAAGGCAACACATATGTAGGCATATCTGACACTAGCTGGACAAGAAGCAGATAAGTAATATGACATGGAAGAATTTCTTCCCATCAGCTGGCCTCAAGCTCTTCTGCTTCACCCCAGAAATTTAACTTCAGTACTAGAAAACACCATTAGAAAAACATTCACTTTGTTAATTTGTGAATGAGGAGAGAGCCACCTTTTATATCTAGTTCTTGCTGAAAGGAGCCATGACTTGCTTTTCCATTTTTCCAGAAACAACATCATATGAGAGTTTGAATAGGCATATCTCTGCTGCATTATCTTGCACATGTGGAAAATGGGAGTTAAAAATTGCTCATTTTTGAGTAAATGTTCAGATTAACATGATTTAAATGTTCAGTGAAAACGGAAGAGACAGAATGAGGTTAGAAACAGAGGGCTCCAACTACCAATGGCTGGACTTGGTGATCTTAGAGGTCTTTTCCGACCTTAACAATTCTATGATTCTATGATTTTTGTACCCTGGTAAAAGCACCTGTGAGATACTGGGTTATTATATTAATTATTGGCTTGGACCAACTCATGTGTGTGTGTGTTGGGGGAAGGGACTGGTCAGATTTCAGGAAGGTGAGGTGATGCCCTAACCCACCCTTAGCACGTCAATGCTTTGTGGAATGCTTTATTTTGGTTGAATGTTACACTTCAAACTTTTGCCAAGATCTCTTAAAGTTTAGCAGTAAAAGTACCTCCTAAGAACCTGTGTGCAGCTTTTCTCCTATAGTCCCTCTCAAGGTGTTAAAAGAACTGGGGGCTCATCTAATAATTCGGTGGGCAAATTTTTGGAGCCTTGTATATTTGTAAGTAATATCCTTAGGTGAGCTTATAGCTTGAAACTTGGGGCCTTACAGGACCAAAGCTTTTTCTTCCAGTGAGGTTGATCTCGTTGTGTGTTATGTATGATTGTTCCACAGCATATTTTATAGGACTCTATTCAGTGTGCTTTCCACCACCACTGAGTTAAATGCCATTAACAGAACTAGTTAGCTCTTTTTTATGTTCAAAAGTTGAGATCAAACATGTAAATACTGATATTAAGTTAAAGGTAGTTATGCATCTATAAGCGAAACTGATTTTCCAAACAAATAGACATTCTCCTATTTTTATGTACATGCTAATACCAAAAAACCACATAAATAGAATGTAATTTGCTGCCACCAGACCTCGTCCCCCTTCAGTGAAGTAGCTGGGTAACCTTGCCCATAAATTCTCTTATCACCAAAGACATGCTTTATGGAACATTATGTCACTGTGAGCACTTCTTTTTCCCTGATGCCATTACATCACGTCACGTGTGGTACCTTTGGGAATGATGCAAGGGCACAGCAGTTTGGCATACAGGGAGAAGCATTTCTAGGAGGGTAGTATAGTGATGGAATGGATAACCATATGAAAACCTTTCGTTACCAGCAAGCCTTGAAGCACAAGCAAAACACTTTCATACATTAGGAAATGCCTTGTTGAGGAAAAGCTAATACTTCAGTTCTCTGTGGATTAATTAGGAAAGGAGCCCCATCCAGGACCCACAATTGTTTACTTGAATAGTTTTCAAGGAAACTACAGTGTTTCAGCTGGGCTCTAATTGTGCCTGATGGACCCATTACTTTATAATTTGAGCAGTGTTGTAGAATTTTCCCCAGTGATTAATTAAACTGATGAGGTAGTGCCAGATCTTGATAGAAAGCAAGACCACTTACATTTTTCACATCATATCTGCCAGAGAAAATGCACATATATTGTTCAAAGCCAGTTGGGTCTTCTACCCCTCACTTACTAGGTTTAGTAGGACAATCCAGACTGGTGTGTGTCTTTGCTCCCCATCATGGCTCTGCCCTGCAGTTGGCCACAGGGGATCTCATAAGTCTCTAGAAATCTCAACTACTTTTCACTTAGGCTTATTTCCTACAAAGGAAGTTTTCTGAATAAGGTTAAATGTGCAGCACTTGTGAAAAACCCTGTACCTGTAGCCAAAGGCACTTAGAAGACAGGAAGGCTGTCACTTAACTGCTGTCCACTTCAGAAACCACTGAGGGCAGCAGGAAGCAAAAATGAATGGTAAGATGATTGCATCTTTTAAAATTTCTTTTCATTGCTGCTACTGCTACTGCCCTCTCAGTGATCTGACCTTTTATTACTCGATCTTTTTTTCCTTCTTTTAATGCTGAGTGTTTTTCTGAGAAAGGATCACCCCAGCAACTTTGCCTTGTATAAGTGCAGCAAATGTAGGGAAGGAAGGGAGGGATGGGGAAAAGAGAGCTTCTTAAAACTTTGCTTGAGGCTCACATATGTCCCAGGAAAAATAAAAAAAGTCACAAAAAAAAGCTGCTCTGTGGTGTTTAGTACCTTTCTGAGATGAAAGGGTGAATATTTGGACTATGTATGTTCCGAGTGAGAAGCTAATATCCCTGCAGTCTTTAACTGACATTGTTTCAATATTTGAATCTATGTGTTTCCACATTTAATGTCTATAGAACTGTCTTTCTAGGGACCCCTTTCCATGCTTGAAGTAGCTTGAGTATTTACTTTTGAGGAGTGTTGCACCTATTTTTACTGTAGATCTATTAGTAGCTTCATATGAGGTCCAGTGTGCTTAGGTACATCATTGTTTGTAAACACAGGCACTTCTAATCAGCAAAGTATTAGATGAAGTCTTCACTCACAGAGAAGCTGATGAAGACAAAAAGTCTGTCTTGACAATTGATCAATGCTTAGTGCAGCTCCAGTTGCTGAGTCAAGGCTCGTGGTGTTACGATTTGTGTGTACTTGGGGAGTTGTTCTTTGTCTCACTCCATTTGTCTTCTGGTGTGATTTCTGTACAAAACGCCACGCAGAATCCAAAATTACAGACACACTATGTCCTGAAGTGCATTACAGGCTACCCCAAAATTATTAAGTCCATACTGATCAGCTCCGTGCTCATCTGCCTGCATTACTTGCTGCATTGAAAATGCATATAAATTTATTATCATCCAGCTTCATTCCAATATGGGATATCATGATGTTGATCTGTTTGCATTGCTCTGAAAATTTTGACAGAAGGTTTTGTTATTTAAAAAGGTTTTCACAGAAGTGACTACATTTTATGCAGAACTCTGACACCAAAGATAAAATTTGCAGGGAATAGCAATGCTTTATCTGAAGATCCAGGCTGAAGATGCTCTATGTCGTTAAATGCATCTAAATGAGAAACAGCCCATTGCGAAAAGTTTAAAAGAAAGGCCATAAGAGAAAGCTGCAAATGATGGTACACTCTGTTGGGTCTGGCTGACCCATAGCAACCCTCATGGTACTGTGCTTTGTACTGGTAGCTAGAACAGTGTTGATAACACACCAGTGTTTTTGGCTACTGCTGAGCGGTGTTTGCACATCAGCATCAAGGCTGTTCCTCCAACATTCCACCCCCACCAGTAGGCTGGGGGTGGGCAAGGTCTTGGGAAGGAACATAACTAGACCAGCTGACCCAAACTGACCAAAGGGATATTCCATACCATATGACACCAGCTCAGATATAAAAGCTAAGAAAAGGAGGAGCAAGGGAGGACATTTATTATTTAAAGGGTTTGCCTTCCAGAGTAACAGTTATGTGTGCTTGCGAATGGGAAATAGAGAAAAAAACCCTTTTTTTTTTTCCCTATTTGCTTGTGCACACATAACCTTTCACTTTTGCTTTATTAAACTCCCTTATCTCAACCTACAAGTTGTTTTCTGTCTTATTCTCTCTCCCCTGTGCAGCTGAGGAGGAGGAGTGATAGAGAGGCTTGGTGGTCACCCGGTGTTCAGTTAAGGTTGACCCACTGTTCATACAAAATAAAGAACAAAACATATCTTATAATCCTATTTTATTCTTCAAAAACACTGCTCTTGTTCAGTGTTTAATTATGGCACTCATACAAACAATTATTTATTTGTAAAAGAAAGCTTAGGTGTAATACCCACGGATGAGGTCTCCTTTACACGGTTAAATGAATCCTCTGTGACCACCTAAATTTCCTTAGGAAGCTCAATTTCAGTGACGCCCTTTACCCAATAAAGATGAAATGATCTGCAAAGAGTTAGAACAAGAAATAAAATTGTAATCTGAATTCATAATCTGAAGTTTGATTTGGTTTATTTAGGCTTTACAGATTCTACAGTTAAAACCAGTAAGCATATTCTTTCTACCCATAGAAAACTACGAAATTACTACGAAAGCCTAGTCATTCCAGAAATTTGCTAATGGAGTAAGAAGAAGAAGAAGAACATGAGAAACCATTTAAAATTACAAATATAAAATATTTAATAAATATTTTATAAGTAGTGTAATCAACTTTTGTCAGACTGACCTTTTTAAGCATTGATTTTTTTTGAAGTGACTTGCTCTCTTTTACCTGGGGGGAAAAAAAAGTAGATTCAAAAAAGACTATAATGTTTGAATACCCCACAGGTATGGGAAAAAAACATGTGCTTTGAAGTCACTAATATTTGTGAAACCTCAAAAACTGTGAAACTTTTCCCTCTATAATAATAAACTAATCAGTGAGACAGGCTGGGTATTCCACAGTACATTTTTCCACATGGGGCATAGTGTGAATCTTTCAATTATTGAAAATAATTTATTCATTAAAATATTATTATATATAATCTGTCACAAGGTATAGTTTCCAATCCAAATTAATTGCCTCCAGTACTGCACAGTACACATAAGAACAGACAATCCCTCCAAAGAACTTGCATGTGAAACATACATTGTACGTGTTAAGGGATATAGGCAAAAACTGTGGAAGTGTTGAAGACAGAAATGTGAATGTCATTTGAGCTAGTTACTTCATTTCATAGCCAGATTTTACTGACTTCCTTCTTGCAAGAGTTTGATGTGCATCACTATGATAGTTTGTATCCTTAGAGAGAGGGAATGTGAGAAATGATGGCCAAGGTCACCCTAGAGTACTTTTATGAAAATCAAGAAGTTGTGAGAGCTGTACCCTCTCCCACAGCATGATTTGAATTGAGTCTGTTTTGTGGCAGGACTCTGATGAGGAGGAAAAGGGGAAACAGCATCCTGGGTGGGTGTTTGGGGAAGGGATTTCCCAGGCTTGTGGAAATGAGCCTTACAAACCTTGCCAGCAAGCAGGGCTTAGCCAGTGAACTACCAGCTGCCTGGTGCTCTGCATAGCAAGGGAGCAGCAGTTTGAGTGATCTCATACAATCGATTTTCCGCTGTCTCCTGACAAATGAGCCTGCTCTTTATTAGCCCTACTCATAGTCTCAAAAGGCAAAGCACTGCTCATGTAATTCTTCCCTGCACTTGCAAAGTGCACTTGTTATCATTCAAAGTGTTCTGTTCTTTTACAGTTTTTAAAAATTAATGATTTAATTTGTTCTCTTCCCCCACACTTTTTTTATCTTTTTATTTCCGTTTTACAATTAAGACTCTGTGTCCATAGACACAGTGGAAATGTACATGGACTTGAAAAATTTCAGATTGTATCACAGAGTCTCTTCTTTTATTGTGATTTTGCTGCAGTTTAAGAAACACATTCTCCATGTTATAGAAAACTGGAGGAACCACTTTGGTGGAGACCCATTTTACCCTTGGTGCCACTGCATTCCTCATCCACCTGACAGGTAGATGGAGAAGAAGCTTGGAGAGACAAAATACTCCCATTTTCCCATTTTCATGGCTACTTGTATCTTTAGATCTCCTCTGATTTTAGTTTAACTCCTCTGGAAAGACTGTAATACTGCTAAAGGACTAGATATAATTCTCCTATTTTATACTCAGTCCCCTAGGCAGGCCCACCTGCCTCCCTAAAAAATTTTCCACCTTTTGGTTTGATACCTGCCTATGTCAATAAAGATGTCAGCTGTGGTTCTATGACAAGATCTGAATTCCAGCTGCTGGAAAATATGCATCCCGCTGACAGCTGTGGCAGGATTCCTTCCTTCTCAAAGAACATAATTGCAAAAAGACTGGTTTTTTGAGAATAGGGAATGTAGACCACATACTGTCCTTGGTTGTGCTGATGTAACCCCCGTCCTCCCTTAAATAATTGCCAAAATGCAAATGAAATTTTAACTCCAAAGCTTTATGTTATTACTGTGATATCAGGTTTAGGGGTTAAAAAACGTAAACAACAAGTCAACATGAATGACTTTCTATGTCTTCTGAATCTATTATTACAGTTCAAGAGAATGAAGTGTTGTAGAAAGATTACAATCCACAATAAGAGCCAGAGTCCAACAGCCAAGTGCCCCTGAGAAAAGGAAGTACACTCTTCCTCTTTTTTTTTTGAGCTATCTCAGAGAAGAGTAACACCAGGTCACTTTAAATTAGTCACAGAAATGGCAAGAAAAATAAATGGTACAATCTTAATATGAGAAGATGCATGGAATGAACTTCCTAGAAGCTGTTTGCTGGCTTAAAAAATTATGATAAAAAGTTCTGACATTTTAAAATTACTGGAAATTATGAATGAATCATGTTAACTGCCTGGATTTGATAACAGTAATTAATCTTGAGAAACATGAATTAAGACTCTCATATAAGTTTTACAAGGATACTTGAGCCTTGATTTGGCATTCAGTGCTTCCAGATTAGTCTCATACCTGGCACAGAGCTGGGAAGCAGTTCTGCAAATATAATAAATATTTTTACATTTACTCTGGGCTGAAGACTCTGAGTTCTTTCACATCTTCACCACCACCCTCCCCTCACCCCTTCCCCAGCCTCCCCTAGGTCTGTTAGAAGTAGTCATTTGTAGCAGCTGATATAGTTTCAAAACATAAATTTTTACTTAATTCTCAGCACCAGACCAGAACAAGTGACTTCTAATTATTTATGCTGTGTCCTTCCATAACCTCTCTTTAGCATAAAGAAACCTACAAGGGTATGCTAAAGGCAAAATAAAAATGTCTTGAGATTTTAGATAAGTTGTGAGAGAATTGTGGGAAAAAACGCAAGATAAAATTTGTATCAGTAATAAGTTCCAACATTTGTAGGGATTATAATGGAAATCATACTTGGTTATGAGCAAAACCAAGAACACTGGGCATTTATATAAGCTTGTTTGGTGTATTGTCTATATTGTTAAATCAAATGGGCCCAACCAGCAAAGTGGAGCACTGGTTCACCAACACCAACTACAATAACTATTGCTTTTTACCTATGTGAGCTAACACTTCGAAAATACACGCAGGGTCCCCTCTCATCAGACAATTCTGTGAACAAAACTTTGTCATTTCTGTTCCAGATGTCATACAGTGCCACAGCAGTGCTCTCCCCCCACTTCAACAGTTAGCGTCTTACGTTGAGAAGACCCTTTTGAGACAAGGAAAACGAATGCTAAACCAAGACCAAAAGACTGGACTAGATGATACAGGCAGCTTAATCAGTAGGTGAAGTCTGGGGAAGCATAAAGGAACAAGTAGAAACTGGGAAAAAAAGACTGGTATAGAAGTGCAGCCAAGTCTTAAATCTAACCAGGGATTTGTGACAGCAGTCCACAAAGTAAATAGTCATTAAAAAATTTTTGGCCCGGTACTAAAGAGAATCATTAAAAATATTTAGTGGAAAAGAAATGCTTGTGTTGTGAGCAAATCTTGTGTATGTTGAAAACCAAGGTCCATGGGGGTTCATGTTATCTGAAAAGCTAAAGTCAAGACAAAACATGGAATAGATGATCTTAAAGGAAGAATTTGCTTCTTGTTTACTGAGCGGTCAACAGTCTTTGTGGGGAAAAGTATCATGTATTTAAAGGCTGTCATAACACCAATAACCTACAATGGAGGAGGTATTCTATTCTTGACAACCCTGAATCTGGTATTTCCCACCATTTCACTTTAATTCTTTGCAATCTTAATTTCTTCTTTAAATGAAATGAGTGTTAAAATTAATGTAACTCTTTCTTTTCCAAAAAATTCCCAGATTGGGTTTGATTTTGATCAAAATCAAATGTGAAGTAGACTTGTCCAAGCAGATGTCTGTATGTGTGTTAGGAGCATGTATAGATTTATTAGCTTAGGAATCAAATTTTAGAGCAAGTCATTTGCCCTATCAAGAAATATCTCTTACATATAGTAATGGCATCTTGGAGTTTGAAACAAACTATTTCAGAAGAAACCTGGCATCACAAAAACATGAATGGGAAAAGTATTATTAGATGAAACATGACAGCAAGCTCAAGCAAGAACAAGGATATTTTTGTTTTTGTCTTGGTGTTTTTAAGGAATAATGTATTCACAGCATGGTGAATTTTTTCTGAACTTGTAGCACGTGGGACTTAAGGGACTACATGTCAGAGAGATTCAATTAAGCAAAACATTAGTGCTCAGAGATGTTTGATTTTAAAGACCATATTCTTGAAATTTTAAAGTGGGTAAAATGTATTTCACCATTTCTAGTATGTAAGCCACAATGCCTTGGAGACAAGGATGACATAAGGAATTGCAGTTTAAGAACATGGTTGATTTTTCATGAGCCATAAAGTAGTAGCAATGAACCTAAACACCTAAAAGTTTGCACAGCTGCACTGGCTTTTGAAGATAGTTTGATTCTTCTGTTATTCTGAAGGTGTGCTTTCAGTATTAGGTTGGAGAAGACCTCCTGCCATCTCAGCTCAGTCAGAGTGGGGCTGAAGAGTCAAAGTTTGTCAGATTCTGCCCAATTTTCAAAGACTTAAAAAGTTTAGACCTTTTAAAGCAAAACAGTAGTGTCCACCTGATTCTGTGGCTCCAGAGGGGCCCATGTGGAAACAGACTTCCAAAGCAGCTGATACAGCCTCCCCTGGGACAACCTTGCAGAGTACCTATATAAGGACTGAAAAAGAAAGAAAACTGGAGAGACAAACACAGGTATAAATTAGGAAAGACATTTTGGCTGTCTGCTAGGCATCTGCATCTAGTAAATAGAGCTGAAGTTGTGGTATAATTGCAGGATATGCAGTTCCTTCCCTAGGACTCTTTTATAAAAGTGTAACGTTCATGGGCCTGGGCCCCTTTCAGCTGTATTCAGCTTAATCCCATAGAACTTAGACCTGGCACGACAAGAAACTGAGAGCAAAATCACCTTTTATTTGGTCACCAGCACTCACTATTTTTGATGTATATGACCAGGTTCTGTGAACAGCTGCAGAACATGGCTGGAAAGAGGGGGATATGATCTAAATTGTCCTCAGGTTACTAAATAACCAGTAGCATCTGTTAGCACTACTATGATCTGCGCTACCCAAGCTCATTAGTGGGAATATGTCTTCACATTTTCCTTCATTCTAGGGTTGCATTAGTCAAAAGCGAGTCATGCTTGTAGTCACTAGGGACATAACTGGCCACAGTTATCCACTGTAGTTGATGTATACTAGATTTGACTCAGTTTTATTGGCATTTATTCACAGAAAAAGAGAACATTGATGGAAAATAATAAATGAAGTGGGTTAATAGGGTCAATAAGCTTGTAATAATAACAACAATAATAATGCTGATAGGCACGTAATTTTGCCTTTAAGAGAAGGTTGAATAATAGTTTCCTAGTTATTAAGAGAGGCCAGGTCGGAAGCTCCATTCTGTAGCAGGAGTAGTCATGTGAATGGAGTCTGGTACGGAGAGGTTAAGCCTCTGACCCAGAGTTACTTTCATACACTGGAAATAACCTGCTGGAAGAGCAGCAGCAGCAGCATATGGTTCCTCAAAGGGATTTTGCAGACTGCAAAGTGGGATGGCGGTTTATTTTTGATAAGATTGGGTATCATGTGGTGGAGCTTTATTAGCACAGTAAAACCAACTCTTTAGCTCAAAGTTCAACACTGATACACCATGCTGCCCTTTGAATTTCCAGTGTTATTATTTGATCTTTATGAAGATCTTTCCTAATGAGCAGCAAATTGCTCCTGGACTCCTCCAGCATCATTTCAGCTCGGCTTATGTCTTTGATCTGTTTTTTTTTTTTCCTTTCTACATTTTAAAACTAAATTAAAAATAATCAGAAGGTGGAAAAGCATGAAAACAAAGAAAAAAATTGTGTATCCTCCCTGTTTCTTAGTAGAGAGGTCCACGGATAATAAGTTCTAAAATCTGCAACCCCAGACTTGTGTGCCATTAGAAATTAGAACTTGTCTATTACCTTATTTAAAAATGAGATTCTTTTTTTAAAGTAGTTCTTACTGGTCATTCAGGTCTCTGAAGCTCAGAATAACCTGACTTCAAAAGGAAATGAAATAATAACCAGAACTAATTCCCCAGTGCACTTTCTCTATCATATATTTTTGGGTCTTTTTTTCTGGCCAACGCTACTGATTATAAAGCTAAGCTTGTACCCCCTTCCTTTTATGTTCTCTTGTGTTTTTCACAAGCTCCCCTTAGATTATACTTTTAATACTAATTTTCTTACTAGATACTGGGAAGCCATGACTTTTACTGTCATGTTATTCTGACGAGTTCAGTAAATGTTTCCATTAAGCACAAAAGTATTTATGCATGTGTCTTGATTTAAAGACAAATATTGGAGCAAGCACCTCCCTCAGCACTGGTGCTACCTGCTTGGCTCTGCTGGGCTTGGGCTCTGTGTGGCCACTCAGAGATTGCTTCCAGCAGTGGCTGAGCCCCAGGAACAACTTTTACCTGTGGCAAACCCCCGTCCTTCAGATGACATAATGGTATGAATTTTCATCGCTATAGCTCCTTCCCTTGCCTTGCAACCATAACAGCATGTGTGTACCACTGCAGTATTTAACTTTGCCAGCTGGCAACTGATTTCAAACTCATGGTTGTTACCAGGTGTGGCTGGAAGTCAGCAATCCATTCTCCCATAGGCCAGAAACAAAATCCCAAATTTTCCAAACCTGGCATAAGTGTTACACATCAAATCTTTGTTCAGTGGAGAAGATAGAATAGCATGGGACAACCTGCTCACTCTAAAATGTCATGGAGTCTGTGAAGAAGAAGTTTATGTAGTGGTCTGGTAGTCTCAGAGCTGCCCAGGCAAGCTCTGAAATCTCATCACAAAGGGACAAAAATCGCATGGTTTTGCATTATTTTCCTGGCCAGATGCACATGTGTGCCTGAAAACACCCACACATGCATATCCTTTTTTTGGTTTTGGTTTTTTTTTTTTTCTAACTCTCTACTACTGAGCCATGTAATTAGTTATCCTGTACTTACTGGAATGATGGACAACGATATTTCTTTAATTAGAACCATCTTCACAACATAGTTCACAATCTAATTACTGATACATCTTAGAGAGACAACAGATGAGAGATGTTCTTTGTGTTACAAGACACTGTCACAATGGCAGTGGAGACTGTGAGAGGAGTTTTAAGTAGATCACAGGAGGAGAATAGAACAAATATAATAATAGTTCTTCAGGAATAACTGTATTCTAGTAATGGTAGAAGGCACAATATATATGTTCCATCTCCAGGCCTTACCTTTCATGTGCGCAGAGACAGTGTTCTTTTCATTCTCTAGCAAATATATTTATGGACATTTCAATCTGCCTTTCCCTCTGCGTAACTGGCTCATCTGTTCAGTTTACCAAGCACTCTGGGTGACAGTTTTTCCTAGAGACGAAAATACAGTTATAAGCATGTTATATGAAAGAAGGGGGCACGGTAAGAGAATATAAATTGTAGCTTTTTGGCAAAATTGATCTCACTATCTGCAAGTAAATGCTGATAGTTTGTTTAGTCTTGTAACTTCTGAGCACATACATGCAAACCAGCATTACAGCCATGTCAAACACTCATATCTGGTATTGTCCAAATTTTGATGTATTTCACAGCAATAAGAAGTCATAGCTCTGCTTGGTTAAAGAAGATGTACATATAGCCTTAGGCTTCTGACTTTCCACAATTCTTTCTAACAAGTAATACTTCTCATCATGCAATTAAATGACATGCTGTAAAATGGCCAGAGAAATTGAGAAATTAAAAAATAAGTTTTAAAAAATTGACAGTAAAGAATAATCTAATAAAGTATAATCTAATAAAGTAAAACCTGGGACTTCTTACGCATTTAATTTGTCATTGTATGTCTTAGCCATTATCCATTCATCTTTATTATTAAATGTATCCTCACACACTCTCAATAACATTTTTTGTCTTGGTACCGCAGTTATCTGGTAGATATACTTTCATTATTATGAAATTCAAGGTTGAATTCTAAAACATATGGCTGCAAAAAATAAGGAATATAGAGGTGATATTTTTAATACCTCACATACAATATTTGCAGATTTTAAAGAAATGTAGGTCTTTCACCTCATACTAAGCTATCACATACACAGTGCTTTTCTTTTATAGGAAGAGTGAATAAGAAGCAGCTATATACACATGCAAACCTTGTAAAAACAATGTTTGTTAAACTGGAGATTGGTTGGAACACGTCATAATAGAAAGGGAAAGAAGTACCTTGTACAATATGGGAATATACTTTTAAAAACTTTTATATGATTAAAAAATTATTAACAGTTCTTACTATTCCATATGAAATTACAAAATCTTACCTGTGCTTTTTTATAAAAGCACATACATGTCTTCCCTGGATATGTCCTTGCCTTTCATAGCTGCTAGGTAATTTCCAGATAAACACTTCAATTTTTCAGATAGTATCAAAAAGCAAAAATTGGGCAATTACTTAAGAAATAACTTGAGAGATTTCTTGAGAATATTTTTTTAAATTATCATTATCTACTAGCTTTTCCTATCTTCTGCACTTCTGAGCACTTTAGCAGCTTGCTTGTGGGACTTACAGTTCCAAGCCAAAACCTGGAAGCAGTTAGCTTTTAGTGGTTTGTGCATGGAATGGCAGTTGGATGCTTAACTTGTAGAACAGTTGCCATTGTGCTTCTGCTTAGGCTCTGTGGGCAGTGTATATATGTATGCAGATCTGAATATATATTATTGCACATATCCTTACTTTCAAACTGAAGAAGAACAGTGATTTTTCAAATATATAATCAAGACAGATGCCAGAGTTCATTTTAAAATTTTCTCTATGTTTCAGGCTAACTTAAAAGGAAGAAATGTTTTAAGTGCAGAAATAACTACTAAATGGGTTAAGTGTTATTTAGTATTGGCCCAATGAAGCTGTACTACTTAATAAAGTGCTATCCTATGACAATAAGCATAATTTGGATATATATGTAGGGGTTTATTTGATTACAGGCAGAAACTGATGCACAGAAAGTTCCACTTAAACATGAGGAAGAACTTCTTTACTGTGCAGGTGACTGGGATCAGATTGCCCAGAGAAGTTGTGGAGTCTCCATCTTTGGAGACATTCAAAAAGCATCTACACACAATCCCAAGTAGCACGTTCTAGGGGACCCTGCTTGGGTAGGAAGGTTGGACCAGATGACCTACTGTGGTCCCTTCCAATTCTACCCATTCTCTGATTCTGTAAAGAATGCTTTTTTTCTCTCTAGGAAGTTTTTCTGTCTTACCACTCTTTCAGGTCCACAGCTATGGAACACAACCTGCCATTTTATATACAAGATAATTGAAGGTAGTTATTGAAGGTACAAACTAGCCAACTAAGGATTTGCAGACATTCAGCTAACTTTTGAAGAATCAATCTACCTTGACAATTAAAAAAAATCAAATAAAATTGAGAAAGTAGTATTATGAACTTTTGAGGAAGTAAGTTACCTTAAAAAAAAATCAAAACCTGATCAAATCTGAATAAACTTGGGCCAGAGCCCTGCTGTATTGTTGGATGGAAGGTTAGTATAGACTCCTTTGCTCTGCCCAAGATACATATTTGGTGCTTCTTGCTTGTCCACTGAGGAACTGAGAGAATTTATAGGCAGCATTACAAACAATATAAGTTATGGTATGCTTTAAATAACTGTGTCTTTTGTAACTGTGGTCCACAGACATATAATTCTAAGGTATTTGAACAAAGTCCTAGTTTCAAAATTCAGAACAAAGAAAGTTCTATTCAAGTAGAAAGATGAATACATTTTCACCAAGTTGGCAAACAACGTGAATAGCTCTCTGTAAATATTAAAAGTATTGGTGAATAGATGTAACAAATAGTGAGTTAAATAAAAAGTGTTGAGATCTTTTTAGTTGTACACTACTGTAATGTGTGAGCACACCACTGTGTGCGCTCTGAACAACAGACCGTAATACGTTGCTGTCTTCAGCGTTGACCAACAGGAATTACAATACTCTGTGATCAGTGGAAAATGTATAGGTACTCTCTGTCAGACAGTGGTCAGAAGTCTTGTTTCCACTTGCACTGCAGTCTTGTCATGAATGAACATTGTAAGTCTCAACACTGAATTTAAAGTGGCTTAAAAGCTTTTGAAAGATTATCCAACTGACTAAATAAATAAACAAATAAATAAATAAATGGAAAAGCACTTTGTGTTTTCCCACTTGGCTCACTTAGGAGCTTAAAAAACTTACAATTAATTGAGTTTATGTCCTTTTAGAATATTTATTGGACAAAATTTGAACTCTTAGATTTTTGCAGTAAAATTCACCCCTTCAAACCTCATGATATGAAGAAGCCCTACCAGCTCTCATAAAGTTCTTTCAGTCCAGTTACACAAATCTCTCTGAAGAACAAATCAGAAGAGAAGCACAAAGTAGCTCAGGAAAATTCGCTGGTCATAGTTCACTGACCTCTTGCTTTTGGTGTTTTCCTTTTCTCAAATGGTGCAAAGTAAAAGATGAGTTCTACGTTTACAGATGCCAAAGCTTTTAAAACATTAAGACTGCTCAACATGTCTTTTCTTTTCTCTAGGAAACCAAAGAAGTAATAATGGTAAGAGCAGAGCATCAGTTGACTGATGATAAAAACAAGTTCTTAGTTATTATCACACTGTAAGGAAACTTAAAAATACAGATTTCTTGGCTCAAAGGCAGGCTTCATTCATAAGATTGAAACAACCATTTGTTTTACCTTGTTATCGGTTCTAAGACCTGTACAGTAAAGATAAGAGAAATATGTTTCACACATCATTTTTTTTCGTTTTGTGAAAGGAGGGTGTGTACCCTGAGTAGTATAAAACATAATGTTTTATAGTAGTATAAACTGATGGAGCAACAAGAATTTTAATGAAAAGGTTCATGCTAAAATCTTTTGGTGCAGTCTCCCAAAATCTGTGTATTACTCGCTCATTATCAAACTGTAAATAAAACTAAAACTTGTTAGGATTTTAAAATGACCTGCACTAAAGTTTAAGATTAACCCAGATTTGACAATTGTTTTAGAGAATCTTAACCTGAAAAGAGGTTTAGATAATTCAGTAAATGCTCTGCTGCTAATTTCCAGCCCAGGTCTGACTCTCCTCTGACCTATATCAGCCATATATCAAGCTAGTTCAGAACAAGGAGTGGCAAAGTCTAACTTCCTTTCTTGGGATATGAAACCTGTTAAGAAATTTGTTTTGTTGGAATGTAGAGAATAGAACAGAAGTGATTAAAAGGTCATAATGGTCTCTACCTTTCTGTAAAATTTAAGTTCCATTTGACACATTAAAAGCAAGGTAACAGGGGCTTTACCTGCAAGTAATTAGCTAAGAAAGATCCACATACAAATTCAAAGGCTTCAAACAATAAGGGATTTCCTGTATGCTCATTAATGAAGGTAGAGCTTGATCCTCTGAACACATACATTAATGTTCCAATGTATGACTTAGTATGGTAACTTTAAGCTTCCTATTTCAAGGTTGATTTTTTTTAACAAGTTGACCAAATCATAACACATAACTTATCACAAATTGATACTGACATTGTTTGGAAAATCTCAGAGTTAATTGTGTCAATTGTCTGTTTTCAGAAGTGCTGTATTTTGTTTTGGTGGTGGTGGCTGTGGTAGTGATAGTCTTTTGTTGGTGTTTTTGATTACTCACAAAAAGACATAATTTCCTTATAAAATCATTTCAAATCCTATTATTAGAAGAGATAAAGGCTTTTCTTTTGAGGAGTTGTTTTGTTTTGTCTTTTTTTCAATTAAAATGGTGAACACTGCTGTATTAGTACATGCCATTAGTTTACAAAAGAAACCTCTGCTGTAATTTCTATGATTGCCTTACACTCTACATCACTTTTCTTTATTAAATCATGACAATATAATTATTTCATTAATTAAAGAATTAACATAGCAGTGTTGCTAGAGTATTTCATTACTTCACAGCACTCCTTCAGTGTTGGCACTTGAGTTTTCAGCTATTATCAGCTGAGAAACTGCATAGAAGAAAGAAAAACCACCATGCCTCATTTAATCACTTTACTGTCAAAGAAACATTGGGCTGGACTCACCCTAAAGCGTAATGTTTTCAGAAGGTTCTGCTTTAGGTTTAGGGTTTTTTCTGCCATATCTAAGATGCTGATTGGACATTTATGCTACTTCTGCATTTTAGTTAAAGTGCATTAAATATTCTTCTGTCTTTGCAGTATCACTGTGCTTTCTTCTTTCTGAAGTTAACCATTACATTCTGCATTTACTCTACTCATAATCAGTATTCTGTTGATCTCTGGCCCTTGGTCACCAACAGAGCTTTAGCAGCTTCTCTGTTGCCTCTCCACGATCGACTGTTTTGTAGGAACAGGAGACTGCTGGGAGCAGTTGGATTACAGTAAGATATGGTCTTGCCAAATCTTATTACCAGGTCATTTTAGAACCCTTAATATCAGCTTTATGTGGATTTTCTGTGATGGATGGTTATCATTCTTATGCAATGGTAGTACCCTAGCATTGCAGAAGACTGAATTTATTTCTCTCACTCAAGAGTACTAATCAGATGTGGTAGAAAAGGGTATAAAAAACCCTGAATGTCTCTACAGAATAACTGAGCTACCTGAAATCTGAAAAAATATCATGTCATCAAACAGGTGCCATGAATGCAGTCATTGTTAGGGTCAGACTCACTGGGAAATGTATAATTTCATGCTTGCATAGATTATAATTCCACTGCTCTTCAATCTGAATAGGGTTGCTGGATTTTCTTTTTGTACCTTTCCTGCAATTATAGATTTCTCTTTCTTTCTCTCAATCTCACTTTGCTCCTATCAAATACTGTCCACTCAGTACTGTATTTGAAGTTCAAAATATTATCCTCTGAACAGCAGAGCATTTATTCTCTCTGAACAGATAATAAAACTAGAAAGATTTGACTTGGCCTATTCGTCTTTGAGACTGTAGAAAAAGCAGACTCATGCATGAAGAAGGAGTTGCAAAAAAAACAGGTTTTCAATGCTTCATAGTATCTTTCATTTATAATTAACTGGCACAGGAACTCACACATGTCCTAGCCGTGATAGCTGTGGCAAGCAGAAGATTAGGAGAAATAGAGACCAGCTTGACCAGCAGTGGGCTAGTGAGTGTATGTAAAAGGATTTTATATACAAAATAACCATTTGTTCACATCAGCACAAAAAGATTTTTCATATGTGCAGCCTTATAAAAACAAATTTTCAGTATGCCACAGTTTAAGAAAGTAATTTATATTGCACTGTTTTCACTTTGTTATAGTATCCTGTGGCTATATATGTGTTTGTGGTAAGCAAGTTCTCTTGGTCATTAATGTCTTAACTCCATCACTACAGAAAGGACACGATTTGATACCTGTCATTTGTGTGCTTAGCTGGTTCCATACAATCAAGCCAGCCTAGACCCTTCTTCCTTCTTTCCGTCTTAAATATCATTTTCTTATCCTTCTCCCCTGTCTAAGTAGCTTTTCTCTCACAACAAAGTGACCTCCACACCAATCTTTGCTGAATTTCTCAGATGTTGTTCTGCCAGGTGCTCAAAATATTGCCACTATAGAAAGTAGTTCCTGTATTACACTCATATACCTTTTTCATTTTGCAAAGCTCTTGATCATACTTTCAAGTCTGTATATTGTCTAATTTGTACCTGTGTTTCCTGTTTTATTTTCTTTCATTTGCTCCTACTTAGCAACAGACTTAATTTTTTTGTATCATTTCTGTATCTCCTTCCATTATGTCTCATGTTCCATAATACCTAGAAATATTAATTCCTGAACCTTTTTGCCATGCAATCATATGTGTTTTGTCAAAATCTACAGAGGATAACGTCTCTTCTCTCTTTGCACCCATATGAAGGAAATTAGGAAAAGGAGCAAACCCAACAAAATATACTGAATTTTTGAGTATCTGTGAAATTATTTGCTGTCTTATCCCATACATTTGCCTTCCGAGATCTCACCTGTCTTTGACTTGAATCAATGGATTTGTGCAGAGAACCTACCCAAAATTCTCTTCTCCAGGATGAAAATGTTTCTGTGTAAATTTGCCTCTTTATTAAGATAAATTGTGTGATAAATTTGACCCCCCACTCTCAAATAATCATTGTTTCAGTTAAGTACTTCTCAATCTAATGAATGCTTTTCCTCCATTGCTTGAGCAAACAACTGCTTGCAGTATCAATTACAAGCTGTATTATTTTTAATGCTGAATTGGACATGAGGTGCAAACCTTTTGGGATGTAATCTGTGTTTATGGTCAGCTACTGCTGGCAGACCAAAAGGAAGATGCATGGAATAATATACTGTTTAACATACCTATTTGCTGAAAAGACTGGTGGAGTATTTTCAGCTGCCTATAATTAAAATGAGTAGAGCTTGAATTATAATAAGTAAATCCTCAAACCAAGTCAGGGCTCAGTGGATTCAGTTATTTCATTTCTGAACATGTTGGTAGGTCACAGTTGCTTACCTAATCCTTTACCTCATCTTTAGCTTCTGAAGTCTTTCAGCTAGAACTGAAGACGTCCTGTTACCGGACACTTAGATTTTTGGTTTTAATAAGGGTTGTCAACACAAAGGAAAAGAAAACTATGATCCAGATTTGTATTCTCATCCCTTAAAACATCCAAAAGGAAAACATGTACCCCAATAAAAATGTATATACAGTATCTTTAGTGACCTGAACTCTTGAGGATCATCTGTAGAGGTGCAATTGTTGCATAATGATTATTCTCATCAGCCTAAAGCATGAAAGCAATTGAGTGAAAAAAATCCTCATGTTACATAAAATGATTACTGCCTGTGAGCCATAATAAACAATGTTGTTCTCGCAGTGGTGATGTTAAGCAGCAGAACAAATGAATACAGCCTGCTGATTTTGCAATGTCTTGATCATTACCAATTGCTGTAAATCCCAGTAAGTAAATGATTCAATTATTGGGGTGTCTTCATGATCTGTGTCTGAAAGGAACAAAGAATACAGCTGAGAATGCACCACAGTCACCTTTGACTGTAAGAGACTTAGACATCTACAGCTAGGTGTTTTTCCTTGTTGAGTTTTGCTTCTGCTCTGCAGGATGTCCAGGAGCTGTGTTAAAATGCAACCATAAAAGAATGCGAAGCCAATTTACATTCAGGAGATGAGAAATAAGGATTCAAGGAATAGTGGAATAAAAAAAACTTCAGGAGAGCAGAAGGGAAGAGATAGGAGGAAAGGCTGGGGTTTATGCATACAATGCACGGCAGTAGCATCACCATAACTTCACAGGTTTTATTGCTTTACTGTTCCTACAGACCTGGGATTCATCCAGAAATTCATAGATTTAACAGTGTGATTATTATATTTAGAAATTGAACTAAATGCTAATCAGAGAGCAAAACTCCTGTAAAATGTCGAGTCCATGCAGAAAATAGACTTCCTCTGTATTCCATGAGAATCTTCCTGTATGTGAAGTGGGTGGGCAAGTATGATTTACAAGTTGAATAACAAGATATCAGTTTGCATCTGTGGTGATACAGATTGTCAGCTTCGTTGAAGAATGACTTCTGAACATGAATAAAAAAAAAGAAATCATTATCTGACTAAGGGAAATTTGCACTAGGAGCTGCAATATAGCGTTCAGAAGTCTGCCCTTAGTTTTAGCTTCTTCTACCTGTATGAGAGTGAGATCAGTTATCTCAATCCTACATTGTAGCTGGCGGTGTGCACACATACCAAATAGCTTACAAACAGTAACCCTGCTTTCAGAAGGACATTCAGCACTAGGAATTGAAGACTGCCTGGAAGTCAGATAACCCTCTTTGCTTCAGTTTTTCCCTTCTGGTCAATGTGAGATCACCTCCTAAGTGCAGAACCCATCCTTGCAAATATAGGTCCTGAATCACAAGGTTTTTAAAACACCTTTGAAAATCTTATTACTCTGCCTACTGTGTGGATTTAAATAATATAAAAGTGAAAAACAGAAAATTACATTTTTTAGACACATCATAGATTCCCTGCACCAGAGTTTCAGCTCTTTGAGGCAGGAACTGTCTCCCTGTGAATAGAAAATATTTAGCACTGGCTGATGCTTTTAGCTGCCAAAAACTTTGGATATCTCGTTGTCTTTCTAGGTTGGTAACATGCATATAAGATGGCTTTATCAGTCCCAAGGAATACTACTTTCTCTCTCTTACTCATTTTGAGTAAATTGCACCATTCTTCCTCATTAGACTGTAATTGCTCTGTAATTATTTTAACTACAGCTGGGACAATAAGTCTTGATGGAGCAGTACCTTAAAAGGAGCACTGAGGATTCAAAAAATCATCCTCTCACTTGATTTTTATTACTTCTCACCTCCTCCTGCTGTAAGTACCACAAAAGGCCACAATAGCAGAAAGGAAAAGGAAAGATTAAATAATTTGAGTCAGGATGATCACCCACATACCCCTCTAGAAATATATCCCCTTCAGAAAAGCTAGATTTGCTGGACACGTTCTGAAAAATAAACAAACAACAAAAAAAAGGTAGATTTTGGCATTTTGTACTTGCATATGCACCCATGGGCACCTCCCTCAAGCAGCTATCCAAGGAAAAAGAATAGAAATTAAGAAAAAAAGATGATATTACAAGGCCAGTTTCTGTTTTCTCTACTAGTATTTTCTGCTTTCTTCTGCAAGCTTTTGCAGGAGCTTCCTGACTGCTTTTGTTCTGTTTGTTAGAAGGAAAGAAACCTCTTTAGCCTTACTTATTTTTGCGCACAGTGTGTACAGTGTTTCAGGATATGTCCCAGACAGGCCATAACACTTCACATTATATTTCTTTTCACTCAAAAAAAAAAGATTTTCTTTCCATGACCTTGTTCAGAGTCTGTACCTACTGGATCAGTTCTCAGAGAACCAGGTGCCTGTAGCCATCCTGCCAAATTAAAATTGCAAGATGTTTTTGTAAACATTGACAATTTAAAAAATGAAGTAAATGTACGTTACTTCTAGGATTATTATATTTTGTAAAGTTCAGTTCTACATGTATCTGAAAGGAAATTGTAGATTACACTAATTTTGTCCAAATTTATGCAACCTAATCTAGTACTCTTCACTTCACCATTCATTCTTTTTTCTTATCTGTTATATTCAATCCTACCTACATCCACTGTGCTCTTCCAGTTTGTATATATGGTTTGAAAAAAATAATATTGCAAAAAAAACTCTGTTAGAAATCAGCAATGTTTCTTCCAAAGTCCACAAGTTAAAATTAATACAAAACTGACCATCTGTCCCTTTGTGTCAGGTGTTTTCCACATTTGAGTAAAAATCAAGGAATTTCTTGTCACATTTTTTCTTTTATCTATTTTATTAGCACATTCCAGCTTTCCTTGGAGAACTGCCTGTAATGGGTTGGCATGGCAAGGTTTTGGTAGCACAGAGGTTATAGGGGTGGCTTCTGTGAGAAGCTGCCAGAAGCCCCAAGACAGGCTTGTGGCTATTGAAGGCCAAGATCACACCATTAAATAGGATAACATATTGAAGAGGGGGGGAAAATTACTGTGCAACAATTGCAGCCAGAGAAGAAAGGGCTAAGAATTTGTGAGAGGAACAGCCCTGCAGACATTAAGGCCAGTGAAGAAGGAATGGGAAGAGGTTCTTCAGGAGCCAGAGTAGAAATTCCCTTGTAACCTGTAGTGAAGACCATGGTTGAGGCAGCTGACCCCCTGCAGCCCGTGAAGGTCCATTGTGGAGCAGAGATCCACCTGCAGCCCGTGGAGGAGCCCAGCATGGGGTGGGTGGATGCCTAAATGAGTCTGTGATCCCATGGGAAGCCTGCACCTGAGCAGGTTCTCTGGCAGGATTTCTGACCCCACAAGGAACCCACATGTGCAGTCTGTTCCTGAAGGACTGCACCATGGGAGAGACCCATGCTGCAGCAGATTTTAAGGTCCTTCCATGGGAAAGATCCTCACTGGAGCAGTTTGGGAAGGACTGCTGTGGGAGAGACCCTATGCCGGAGCGAGGAAGGAGTGCAATGAGTCTTTCCACTGAGGGGGTAGGAGCATCAGAGATAACGTGATAAACTGGCCACAGCCCCCATTCCTTGTTCCCCTGTGCCATCATGGAGAGGACAAACAAAAAGTTGGGAGTAAAGATGAGCCCAGGAAGAAGGAAGGGGTGGGGGATGATGTTTTTGGGTTTATTTCTCATTACCCTACTCTGATCTGATTGTGAATAAATTGATTTCCCCAAGTCGAGTTTGTTGTCCCTATGACAGTAACTGGTGAGTGATCTCTCCACATCCTTATGTCAACCCATGAATCTTTTGTTATACTTTGTCCCTTCTGTTCAGTTGAGAAGGGCAGTGGTAGAGCAGCTTGCATCCAGTCAGGGTCAGCCCATCACACCAGCCTTACACGCACCCAGGCCAGACAGTCACAAGCTTTCTAACTGTGTGCAGCAGCCAGGAGGAACTTATATTTGTGCTCCTTTTTTTTATTTCCATAAAGTAATAATTTTCATTCATGTAATATGGATTTTATTTTCTTTATAACAAGCAAAAACAAGCCCTCTAAAGTAAATTTTGCAGTGTGTTCTATCTTCTACCCACCTGTCACGTTTTAAAATTCTGTTTGTGCAGAATAGTGGTCTTCTGGGTGCCCCAATTTCTCCCCCTTTATACCCATCTCATTCATTAAATGCAGTACAATACCTGCACTTGAACTCAATTCCTAATTTAATGAGCCTTCTTTAAAAAACCTGCACATCGGGAACACATATTTGTACAAAGTTGTCAGGTAACTTTGCAATCTGAATCTCTTAGTAGCAGATTTCTTCTAAGTGATTTGCTTTTGAAAGTAGTATGTTTACAATACATTATTTAATTACTTGAATAAATCTTTCATTTATTATTTATTTCAGGCACCAGACTAATTTTTGGGATAACTCCAGAGGTATTAGGGATGGATTGGCCTAGATAGTTTGCAATAATTATATTCAGCTTTACTTCTTCAGTAAAATGGAAGATCATATTCAGAAAGCTGTGGTGAAATGAGCTTTAAAATGATAGTGCAATTGCAATTACTTCAGACATTTTGTTTTTCTTCTGTGCTACTATCACAGAAAGAGTCACTGTGCAGAAGTAACCAATATCGGTGGAAAAGGTCCTTCTAATTGCTGTTCCTTTGTTGTGATGCAGACATGCCTTTAAATGGCTGATGAACTGAGCCTGCTGTGGCATACCACCTGTTAATTCACCAGATATTCTGCCTTGGAAAACAATTATGACATTTACCAGTTTTCTGCTTACATGGCTTTATTGGGTTGGCGTGGCAAGTTCTGAGTAATAGGGTGGGCTACAAGTGTGACAACTTCTTTGGGAAGCTGCTAGAAGTTTACCCTGTGTCCAATGGAGCCAAAGCCAGATAGCTCCAAACCAGACTTGCTGCTGAGCCCATCAGTGATGGTGGCATTGCTGCTGGGATAACGTATTATAGAAGAGGAAAAAGAAAACCCAGCAGCTTCCTCCAGAAGAAGAGTAAGAACACATGAGACAGACTTGCAGACACTTGCAGACACCAAGGCCAGTGAAAAAGAAGGGGTAGGAGGTGCTCCGGGTGCTGGAGCAGAGATTTCCTTGCAGCCCAGGATGAAGAGCATGGTGAGGCAGGCTTTCCCCCTGCAGCTCATGGAGCTCCATGGTAAAGCAGAGATCCACCTGCGGCCCATGGAGACCTCCCATACCGGAGCAGGTACACGCGTGAAAGAGGCAGTGACCTTTTGGACAGCCTACAGTGGAGCAGGCTCCTGGCAGGAGCAGTGGCCCCAGAGAGAGAGGAATCCACGCAGGAGTAGGTTTTCTGGTAGGACTTGTGTTCCTATATGGGAACCACAGTTGTGCAGTTGGTTCCTGAAGGACTACACCCCATAGGACAGACTCATGTCGGAGTAGTTCATAAAGAACTACAGCCCACAGGAAGGACTCACATTGGAGAAGGTTGTGGAGGACTGTGTCCTGTGGAGGGACCCTATGTTGGAGCAGGGAAAGAATGTGAGGAGTCCTTCTTTCTTTTCCAAGGACCTTAGGGACCTTCTGAGTGCTTAATTTACCAGTGCTAAATACACTTTTTCTTTTAATAAATCAATTCCTGTAGTTAACTCTACTTTTCAGTTTCTCCTTTCCTCCAGTTGACTCTTATTTGTGTGTGCTGTGCATGCTCAGTGCATGCTCACCAGTCCATGCTATATTAAGTTTCACGGAGGATGTGTCTTTCTTGTTGCACAGAAAGATGGTTTAAGACTTTCCTTGCCCATGCTTCGCCGGCACTTCGTACATCCAAATTAACAGAGTACACGAGGCCCCAGAAACTGTCTTTAACCTACCTACCCACCTAACTGAAAAGCAGTAACTGCTAAGCCATTGTACACTCAAAAGGGAGCATATTTGAAAAGTATTTTGACTAATAATGGCACACTTAGTACAAGGGAACTCACAATGGAAGAATGACATTTTTGAAGAGCATGTGTGTGCCCCAGATGTCATGTCTGCCTAGGCATTGTATCAAGTATCAGGGAAGAGAAGCCAACCACTAACTGTGCCACAGTAGAGACAGACATCATGTGGAACTCTTTATAATGTGGTAAGAAAGATACCTCAAAACAACCTACAAAGCTTGAGTCAATACTATGGGTAAAGAACTTGCTTGCTTGCTTCCACACATTGTTTTCTTGAAGCTGCTGCAAAACATACAGTCTGAGAAGCCAACACTGGGATCCTCTTCTGAACCCTCTCTAGGCCAGGTGGTGGATGCACCATAGCTGACACAGAAGCTTTTTGTCTTGGATGTGCTGTTCTAGGTTATGCACCACATTGCAGTCAACACCTGAATGCGTAGTGTTGCTCTTTTAATGAGAGCGACAATGATAAAACCTTGTCTTTTTCAGTATGTGCCAAGTGTCACAGGGAATCCCTATTGTCTGATAAATGTCCTTCCTATGGTGGAGATTCTGCCAGTTGGGAAAACAAGTATCCGTAGAGACTCTTCTTACTCAAATGGTTTGTTGAAGATTTGCAAGTAATAGACATAGCAGTTCTTGTCAGTGTCAGTTATTAGGGAGGAGTTTTTATGGGTGACAGGAAACAGGATAGAAAGATATGGATAATTGAAAGCATGAGTTTACTGCTGATTCTTGCCTTGTGAGTATTAGGGGAAGAGAAAAGGTTGTTCATTACCTGCAGTTATCACTGGACAGTGATAAGCCCTTTTAAATGTATATGACTATGCCTCACAGACAGAATGTCGTCTACAAACACTGGACATGAAGAGGCTTAAGCAGTCCTTGATCCAAAGCCAGTTAAAATCATCATGGGTCTCTAGTAAAATCAAAGTACTGAATCTTGCTTACAGTTTATGACTGAAACCAAGCTCTGCTATGACTGAATTATTCCTACCCCTTTCTCTTTGTGATAAAGTACTGGTAAGTTCTGAGAGCGTTAATGAACTAATTCTCTTTCCAATTATTCAGTCCTCTAGAGCCAACACAGGACCTGAGCATTTACACCCAATTACCTTGCATTAAATTGTGAGGAAAAAATAGCTGTGTTAGCCAAACTTCTTGATGTTTTTCTAGGCTAAGAAACAGCTTTATTTCCATACATGTAAGTTTTAGCTTTGCTAATGCAGTTGATTTTTTTTTAATTAAATTTTGTTCATAAAAATTAATCAAAAAAAGTGTTGTCTCCCATAGCTGCATTAGAGATTGATGTGAAATTCCTACTCGAGAGAAAATCCCTGGTTTTGTAGAGTAAAGAAACAGGCTGGTTTGTGCTGATGAAATCCCTCCAGGATTCTGAAGGGCACCACCTCATTTTTTGCATACATATTATGTCGTCCTACTGATTCCATTAGTGATTCATGGAAATTATACCTGTTAAACACAAAAATATTCATGGATCTGATTGCTGACATGAATATGCTGGTTACAAAGATGCTAAGATACAAGCTGTAAATTGAATGACACTTTATTTTGTGAAGTCAAAACATGATAATAGGATGGTGTTTTCTTTAGACTTTTGAATTCCCTGCAAGGTAAAATTATTTCTGCTATAAAATAGAATATATTGATTTAATGTGCTTTTGTTGTGATAGTAGGTGATAGAGAAGCAGATTTCTTAGCTAGGATAAACAGCGCAGATCTGTAGGATTCAATGGGTTTCCATCTTTTCACATAAGCTGGGAACAGGTTCATTTGTATTCACAATCAGTGTATGCAGATATTTGCAGCCTGGTATCTGCATCCCAGGTTCTGAGCACAGTACCAGCAGCATCTCTTATTTGCAGAATAGCACAAAGGACATGTGAGAGTAAAAGAAGGGATGGGAAGAAAGAATTAAAGTATTAATGTAGTAAACTCTTGTCAGGCCTGGTTAAAACCGGTAGAAGGTCAGTGAGATTATAACAGACAGTCTGAGTAAGCAACATTGTGCATTTAATCTGCTAAGGGACATCTGCATAGTAGGAAACCCTACTTGTCCCATCTTCTGGGAAGATGTTCTATTTTTTTGGCACTCTTGTCTTGGCTTAATATGGAGATGTTATCAGGGCTAGCAAGGTGACCTTGGCTTCCAGACTGATTGGGTGTCTACACCTGGAATTTCAGACATTGCAGCAAAGTACATTCCTCATATTTCATTTTGGGGGTTTTAGTCCATTGCAGAAGCAGAGATTCACAGAGAAAGACATCTTCATAATGTCTCAGTTACCTGCTAGGTAATTACAGTTCCATGACCTTTTCTAATCTGAGGATGACATGGGAAAGATTCTGCTAGCACAAAAGTTTTATCTTGTGTTCAAAAATCAAATCAGACTAAAGATACTCAACCAAATTTAAAATGACAAATTTTAAAAAGCTCAGGACAGAAATTCAGAGAATTATTAAAGAGATGAGAGTCTCAAGTTGATAAACTAGGTGTTCCTTTAGATAGACAGATAGAGAGATAGAGACATAGATAGATCTAAAAAACACTGTCTCTGGACTTATTTGTATTAAAAAGCACACTACTGGAGCTAAGTCCATCATATGTGACTGCCTCAGTGACACTGGATGCTGGGATCCTGGCTTACCTTGCTCAAATGTCCTTACATATGCCTGTGGTTGTTCAGTTCTGCTGACCTTGCATACAAGAAACTGCTGCCTGAGCTGCAGATTTTCTGGCAGTACATCTTGAGAAGGAGTATTTAGCTAATGATACCAAATCATTAACTGCAATCAAAGGTATAATCAGTTTTCTGAACTAAGCATATTCTTACTGATAGTGTTCTCTCAAGGAAGTAGATGGCTGCAGTGAAGTTCTGTACCACTTCTGTAAATGCAAATAAGCAGATGCGGATTTTTTATGTCTTAACCCCTCTTATTAACATGACATTGGGCCCATTTATCACAGTACA